>NC_092708.1:19447789-19747789 GCF_047496885.1 Scyliorhinus torazame
CTCACATACATACACTCACACTCTCACATACATACACACACACTCTCACATACATACACACACACTCTCACATACACACACACACTCTCACATACACACACACTCTCACATACATACACACACACTCTCACATACATACACACACTCACACTCTCACATACATACACTCACACTCTCACATACATACACTCACACTCTCACATACACACACACACACTCTCACATACACACACACACGCACTCTCACATACACACACACACTCTCACATACACACACACACACACACTCTCACATACATACACACGCACTCTCACATACACACACACACACGCACTCTCACATACACACACAGACTCTCACATCCACACACACACACTCTCACATACACACACACGCACTCTCACATACACACACACACACACACTCTCACATACACTCACACTCTCACATACACACACAGACTCTCACATACACACACACACACACACTCTCACATACATACACTCACACTCTCACATACACACACACACTCTCACATACACACACACGCACTCTCACATACACACACACACACACTCTCACATACATACACTCACACTCTCACATACACACACACACTCTCACATACACACACACACACACACTCTCACATACATACACACGCACTCTCACATACACACACACACACGCACTCTCACATACACACTCTCACATACACACACACACACACTCTCACATACACACACACGCACTCTCACATACACACACACACACACTCTCACATACACACACACACACACACTCTCACATACACACACACGCACTCTCACATACACACACACACACACACTCTCACATACATACACACACACTCTCACATACACACACACACACACTCTCACATACACACACACAATCTCACGTACACACACCCACACACTCTCACATACATACACACACACACACACTCTCACATACACACACACACTCTCACATACACACACACACACAGACTCTCACATACACACACACACACTCTCACATACACACACACACGCACTCTCACATACACACACACACTCTCACATACACACACACGCACTCTCACATACACACACACACTCTCACATACATACACACACACTCTCACATACACACACACACACACTCTCACATACACACACACACACACTCTCACATACACACACACACACACACTCTCACATACATACACACACACTCTCACATACACACACACACTCTCACATACACACACACACACTCTCACATACACACACACGCACTCTCACATACACACACACACACTCTCACATACATACACTCACACTCTCACATACATACACACACTCTCACATACACACACACACACACTCTCACATACATACACACACACTCTCACATACACACACACACACACTCTCACATAAACACACACACACACTCTCACATACACACACACACACTCTCACAGACACACACACACACACTCTCACATACATACACTCACACTCTCACATACATACACACACACTCTCACATACACACACACACTCTCAGATACACACACACACACTCTCTCACATACACACACACACACTCTCACATACACACACACACTCTCACATACATACACACACACTCTCACATACACACACACACTCTCACATACATACACTCACACTCTCACATACATACACACACACTCTCACATACACACACACACACACACACACTCTCACATACATACACTCACACTCTCACATACATACACACACACTCTCACATACACACACACACACACTCTCACATACACACACACACACTCTCACATACACACACACACACACACACACTCTCACATACATACACACACACTCTCACATACACACACACACTCTCACATACATACACTCACACTCTCACATACATACACACATACACACACACACACACACTCTCACATACATACACTTACACTCTCACATACATACACACACACTCTCACATACACACACACACACACACTCTCACATACATACACTCACACTCTCACATACATACACACACACTCTCACATACACACACACACACACTCTCACATACATACACTCACACTCTCACATACATACACACACACTCTGACATACACACACACGTACACTCTCACATACACACACACACTCTCACATACATACACACACACTCTCACATACACACACACACACACACTCTCACATACATACAGTCACACTCTCACATACATACACACACACTCTCACATACACACACACACACACACACTCTCACATACATACACTCACACTCTCACATACATACACACACACTCTCACATACACACACACACACTCTCACATACACTCACACTCTCACATACATACACACACACTCTCACATACACACACACACACACTCTCACATACACACACACACACTCTCACATACATACACACACACTCTCACATACACACACACACACTCTCACATACATACACTCACACTCTCACATACATACACACACACTCTCACATACATACACTCACACTCTCACATACGTACACACACACTCTCACATACACACACACACACACTCTCACATACACACACACACACACACTCTCACATACATACACTCACATTCTCACATACATGCACACACACTCTCACATACACACACACACACTCTCACATACACACACACACACACACACTCTCACATACATACACACACACTCTCACATACACACACACACACACTCACATACATACACTCACACTCTCACATACATACACACACACTCTCACATACACACACACACACTCTCACATACATACACACACACTCTCACATACACACACACACACACACTCTCACATACATACACACACACTCTCACATACATACACACACACTCTCACATACACACACACACACACACTCTCACATACATACACACACACTCTCACATACATACACACACTCTCACATACATACACTCACACTCTCACATACATACACACACACTCTCACATACATACACACACACTCTCACATACACACACACACTCTCACATACATACACACACACTCTCACATACATACATACACACACACTCTCACATACATACACACACTCTCACATACATACACTCACACTCTCACATACACACACACACACTCTCACATACACACACACACTCTCACATACACACACACACTCTCACATACACACACACACACACTCTCACATACACACACACGCACTCTCACATACACACACACACACTCTCACATACATACACTCACACTCTCACATACATACACACACTCTCACATACACACACACACACACTCTCACATACATACACACACACTCTCACATACACACACACACACACTCTCACATAAACACACACACACACTCTCACATACACACACACACACTCTCACATACACACACACACACACTCTCACATACATACACTCACACTCTCACATACATACACACACACTCTCACATACACACACACACTCTCAGATACACACACACACACTCTCTCACATACACACACACGCACTCTCACATACACACACACACTCTCACATACATACACACACACTCTCACATACACACACACACTCTCACATACATACACTCACACTCTCACATACATACACACACACTCTCACATACACACACACACACACACTCTCACATACATACACTCACACTCTCACATACATACACACACACTCTCACATACACACACACACACACTCTCACATACACACACACACACTCTCACATACACACACACACACACACACACTCTCACATACATACACACACACTCTCACATACACACACACACTCTCACATACATACACTCACACTCTCACATACATACACACATACACACACACACACACACTCTCATATACATACACTTACACTCTCACATACATACACACACACTCTCACATACACACACACACACACACTCTCACATACATACACTCACACTCTCACATACATACACACACACTCTCACATACACACACACACACACTCTCACATACATACACTCACACTCTCACATACATACACACACACTCTCACATACACACACACACACACACTCTCACATACATACAGTCACACTCTCACATACATACACACACACTCTCACATACACACACACACACACACACTCTCACATACATACACTCACACTCTCACATACATACACACACACTCTCACATACACACACACGTACACTCTCACATACACACACACACTCTCACATACATACACACACACTCTCACATACACACACACACACACACTCTCACATACATACAGTCACACTCTCACATACATACACACACACTCTCACATACACACACACACACACACACTCTCACATACATACACTCACACTCTCACATACATACACACACACTCTCACATACACACACACACACTCTCACATACACTCACACTCTCACATACATACACACACACTCTCACATACACACACACACACACTCTCACATACACACACACACACTCTCACATACATACACACACACTCTCACATACACACACACACACTCTCACATACATACACTCACACTCTCACATACATACACACACACTCTCACATACATACACTCACACTCTCACATACGTACACACACACTCTCACATACACACACACACACACTCTCACATACACACACACACACTCTCACTTACATACACTCACATTCTCACATACATACACACACACTCTCACATACACACACACACACTCTCACATACACACACACACACACACACTCTCACATACATACACACACACTCTCACATACACACACACACACACTCACATACATACACTCACACTCTCACATACATACACACACACTCTCACATACACACACACACACTCTCACATACATACACACACACTCTCACATACACACACACACACACACTCTCACATACATACACACACACTCTCACATACATACACACACACTCTCACATACACACACACACACACACACTCACATACATACACACACACTCTCACATACATACACACACTCTCACATACATAAACTCACACTCTCACATACATACACACACACTCTCACATACATACACACACACTCTCACATACACACACACACTCTCACATACATACACACACACTCTCACATACATACATACACACACACTCTCACATACATACACACACTCTCACATACATACACTCACACTCTCACATACACACACACACACTCTCACATACACACACACACTCTCACGTACACACACACACTCACATACATACACTCACACTCTCACATACATACACACACACTCTCACATACATACACACACACTCTCACATACATACACACACTCTGACATACATACACACACACTCTCACATACGCACACTCTCACATACATACACACACACACTCACATACATACACACTCACTCTCACATACACACACACACACTCTCACATACATACACACACACTCTCACATACACACACACTCTCACATACATACACACACTCTCACATACATACACACACATTCTCACATACACACACACACACTCTCACATACAGACACACACACTCTCACATACACACACACACTCTCACATACACACACACACACACTCTCACATACATACACACACTCTCACATACATACACACACACTCTCATATACACACACGCTCTCACATACACACACACACACTCTCACATACACACACACGCACTCTCTCATACACACACACTCTCACATACATACACGCACTCTCACATACATACACACACACTCTCACATACACACACACTCTCACATACATACACACACACTCTCACACACATACACACACACTCTCACATACTTACACACACACTCTCACATACACACACACTCTCACATACATACACACACACTCTCACATACATACACACTCTCGCATACTTACACACACACCCTCACATACATACACACACTCACATACATACACACACACTCTCTCACATACACACACACACTCACATACACACACACACTCTCACATACACACACACACTCTCACATACACACACACACACTCTCACATACATACACAAACACTCACATACACACACTCACATACACACACACACTCGCAAATATACACACACTCTCACATACATACACACACACTCTCACATACACACACACTCTCACATACACACACACACACTCTCACATACACACACACACTCTCACATACACACACACACTCTCACATACATACACACACTCTCACATACATACACACACACTCTCACATACACACACACTCTCACATACATACACACACACTCTCACATACATACACACACACTCTCACATACTTACACACACACTCTCACATACACACACACACTCACATACACACACACACACTCTCACATACATACACACACTCTCACATATACACACACACTCTCACATACATACACACACTCTCACATACATACAAACACACTCTCACATACACACACTCTCACATACATACACACACTCTCACATACATACACACACACTCTCACATACACACACACACTCTCACATACACACACACTCTCACATACATACACACACTCTCACATACACACACACTCTCACATACACACACACACACTCTCACATACAGACACACACACTCTCACATACACACACACACTCTCACATACACACACACACACTCTCACATACATACGCACACTCTCACATACATACACACACACTCTCACATACACACACACTCTCACATCCACACACACACACACTCTCACATACACACACACACACTCTCACATACACACGCACACTCTCACATACATACACACACTCTCACATACATACACACACACTCTCACATACACACACACTCTCACATACATACACACACACTCTCACATACATACACACACACTCTCACATACTTACACACACACTCTCAAATACACACACACACTCACATACATACACACACACTCTCTCTCACATACACACACACTCACATACACACACACACTCTCACATACATACACACACACACTCTCACATACATACACGCACACTCTCACATATATACACACACACTCTCACATACATACACACACTCACATACATACACACACACTCTCTCTCACATACACACACACTCACATACACACACACACTCTCACATACATACACACACACACTCTCACATACACACACACACACACACTGTCACATACATACACAAACACTCACATACACATACACACACTCACATACACACACACACTCTCACACACACACACACTCTCACATACATACACACACTCTCACATACATACACACACACTCAAATACACACACACTCTCACATACATACACAGACACACTCTCACATACATACACACACACTCTCACATACTTACACACACTCTCACATACATACACACACTCACATACATACACACACACTCTCTCACATACACACACACACTCACATACACACACACACTCTCACATACACACACACACTCTCACATACACACACACACACTCTCACATACATACACAAACACTCACATACACACACTCACATACACACACACACTCTCAAATATACACACACTCTCACATACATACACACACACTCTCACATAGACACACACACTCTCACATACATACATACTCTCACATACCCACACACTCTCACATACACACACACACACTCTCACATACATACACACACACTCTCACAGACATACACACACACTCTCACATACATATACACAAACTCTCACATACATACACACACTCTCACATGCATACACACACTCGCATGCATACACACACTCTCACATGGTTACACACACTCTCTCACATGTATTCACACTCAAATGCATGCAGAGACAGTCACATGCATACACACACACACTCACATACATACACAGTCACATGCATACACACACACTCTCACATGCATACACACACTCTCACATGCATACACACACACTCTCACATGCATACACATTCTCTCACATGCATAGACACACACTCTCACATGCATACACACACCCTCACATGCATACACACACTCTCACATGCATACACACACACTCTCACATGCATACACACACTCTCACATGCATACACACACACTCTCACGTACACACACACACTCACATACATACACTCACACTCACATACATACACACACACTCTCACATACATACACACACACTCCCACATACATACATACACACTCTCACATACATACACACACACTCTCACATACGCACAGTCTCACATACATACACACACACACTCACATACATACACACTCACTCTCACATACACACACACACACTCTCACATACATACACACACACTCTCACATACACACACACTCTCACATACATACACACACTCTCACATACATACAAACACACTCTCACATACACACACTCTCACATACATACACACACTCTCACATACATACACACACACTCTCACATACACACACACACACTCTCACATACACACACACTCTCACATACATACACACACTCTCACATACATACGCACACTCTCACATACACACACGCTCTCACATACACACACACACTCTCACATACACACACACTCTCACATACACACACACTCTCACATACATACACACACTCTCACATACATACACACACACTCTCACATACACACACACTCTCACATACATACACACACACTCTCACATACATACACACACACTCTCACATACTTACACACATACTCTCACATACACACACACTCTCACATACATACACACACACTCTCACATACATACACACACACTCTCACATACTTACACACACACTCTCACATACATACACACACACACTCACATACATACACACTCACTGTCACATACACACACACACTCTCACATACATACACGCACACTCTCACATACACACACACTCTCACATACATACACACACTCTCACATACATACAAACACACTCTCACATACACACACACTCTCACATACATACACACACTCTCACATACATACACACACACTCTCACATACATACACACACACTCACACACACACACTCTCACATACACACACACTCTCACATACATACACACACTCTCACATACATACACACACACTCTCACATACACACACACACACTCTCACATACATACGCACACTCTCACATACACACACACACTCTCACGTACACACACACACTCACATACATACACTCACACTCTCACATACATACACACACACTCTCACATACATACACACACACTCTCACATACATACACACACTCTGACATACATACACACACACTCTCACATACGCACACTCTCACATACATACACACACACACTCACATACATACACACTCACTCTCACATACACACACACACACTCTCACATACATACACACACACTCTCACATACACACACACTCTCACATACATGCACACACTCTCACATACATACACACACATTCTCACATACACACACACACACTCTCACATACAGACACACACACTCTCACATACACACACACACTCTCACATACACACACACACACTCTCACATACATACACACACTCTCACATACATACACACACACTCTCATATACACACACGCTCTCACATACACACACACACACTCTCACATACACACACACACACTCTCTTATACACACACACTCTCACATACATACACGCACTCTCACATACATACACACACACTCTCACATACACACACACTCTCACATACATACACACACACTCTCACACACATACACACACACTCTCACATACTTACACACACACTCTCACATACACACACACTCTCACATACATACACACACACTCTCACATACATACACACTCTCGCATACTTACACACACACCCTCACATACATACACACACTCACATACATACACACACACTCTCTCACATACACACACACACTCACATACACACACACACTCTCACATACACACACACACTCTCACATACACACACACACACTCTCACATACATACACAAACACTCACATACACACACTCACATACACACACACACTCGCAAATATACACACACTCTCACATACATACACACACACTCTCACATACACACACTCTCACATACACACACACACACACTCTCACATACACACACACACTCTCACATACACACACACACTCTCACATACATACACACACTCTCACATACATACACACACACTCTCACATACACACACACTCTCACATACATACACACACACTCTCACATACATACACACCCACTCTCACATACTTACACACACACTCTCACATACACACACACACTCACATACACACACACACACTCTCACATACATACACACACTCTCACATATACACACACACTCTCACATACATACACACACTCTCACATACATACAAACACACTCTCACATACACACACTCTCACATACATACACACACTCTCACATACATACACACACACTCTCACATACACACACACACTCTCACATACACACACACTCTCACATACATACACACACTCTCACATACACACACACTCTCACATACACACACACACACTCTCACATACAGACACACACACTCTCACATACACACACACACTCTCACATACACACACACACACTCTCACATACATACACACACTCTCACACACATACACACACACTCACATACACACACACTCTCACATCCACACACACACACACTCTCACATACACACACACAAACTCTCACATACACACGCACACTCTCACATACATACACACACTCTCACATACATACACACACACTCTCACATACACACACACTCTCACATACATACACACACACACTCACATACATACACACACACTCTCACATACTTACACACACACTCTCACATACACACACACACTCACATACATACACACACACTCTCTCTCACATACACACACACTCACATACACACACACACTCTCACATACACACACACACACACTCTCACATACATACACGCACACTCTCACATATATACACACACACGCTCACATACATACACACACTCACATACATACACACACACTCTCTCTCACATACACACACACTCACATACACACACACACTCTCACATACATACACACACACACTCTCACATACACACACACACACACTGTCACATACATACACAAACACTCACATACACATACACACACTCACATACACACACACACTCTCACACACACACACACTCTCACATACATACACACACTCTCACATACATACACACACACTCAAATACACACACACTCTCACATACATACACAGACACACTCTCACATAAATACACACACACTCTCACATACTTACACACACACTCTCACATACATACACACACTCACATACATACACACACACTCTCTCACATACACACACACACTCACATACACACACACACTCTCACATATACACACACACACTCTCACATACATACACAAACACTCACATACACACACTCACATACACACACACACTCTCAAATATACACACACTCTCACATACATACACACACACTCTCACATAGACACACACACTCTCACATACATACATACTCTCACATACCCACACACTCTCACATACACACACACACACTCTCACATACATACACACACACTCTCACAGACATACACACACACTCTCACATACATATACACAAACTCTCACATACATACACACACTCTCACATGCATACACACACTCGCATGCATACACACACTCTCACATGGTTACACACACTCTCTCACATGTATTCACACTCAAATGCATGCAGAGACAGTCACATGCATACACACACACACTCACATACATACACAGTCACATGCATACACACACACTCTCACATGCATACACACACTCTCACATGCATACACACACACTCTCACATGCATACACATTCTCTCACATGCATAGACACACACTCTCACATGCATACACACACCCTCACATGCATACACACACTCTCACATGCATACACACACACTCTCACATGCATACACACACCCTCACATGCATACACACACACTCTCACATACACACACACACTCTCACGTACACACACACACTCACATACATACACTCACACTCACATACATACACACACACTCTCACATACATACACACACACTCCCACATACATACATACACACTCTCACATACATACACACACACTCTCACATACGCACAGTCTCACATACATACACACACACACTCACATACATACACACTCACTCTCACATACACACACACACACTCTCACATACATACACACACACTCTCACATACACACACACTCTCACATACATACACACACTCTCACATACATACAAACACACTCTCACATACACACACTCTCACATACATACACACACTCTCACATACATACACACACACTCTCACATACACACACACACACTCTCACATACACACACTCTCACATACATACACACACTCTCACATACATACGCACACTCTCACATACACACACGCTCTCACATACACACACACACTCTCACATACACACACACTCTCACATACACACACACTCTCACATACATACACACACTCTCACATACATACACACACACTCTCACATACACACACACTCTCACATACATACACACACTCTCACATACATACACACACACTCTCACATACTTACACACATACTCTCACATACACACACACTCTCACATACATACACACACACTCTCACATACATACACACACACTCTCACATACTTACACACACACTCTCACATACATACACACACACACTCACATACATACACACTCACTGTCACATACACACACACACTCTCACATACATACACGCACACTCTCACATACACACACACTCTCACATACATACACACACTCTCACATACATACAAACACACTCTCACATACACACACACTCTCACATACATACACACACTCTCACATACATACACACACACTCTCACATACATACACACACACTCACACACACACACTCTCACATACACACACACTCTCACATACATACACACACTCTCACATACATACACACACACTCTCACATACACACACACACACTCTCACATACATACGCACACTCTCACATACATACACACACACTCTCACATACACACACGCTCTCACATACACACACACACACTCTCACATACACACACACACACTCTCACATACACACACACTCTCACATACACACACACACTCTCACATACATACACACACTCTCACATACATACACACACACTCTCACATACATACACACACACTCTCACAGACATACACACACACTCTCACATACATATACACAAACTCTCACATACATACACACACTCTCACATGCATACACACACTCGCATGCATACACACACTCTCACATGGTTACACACACTCTCTCACATGTATTCACACTCAAATGCATGCAGAGACAGTCACATGCATACACACACACACTCACATACATACACAGTCACATGCATACACACACACTCTCACATGCATACACACACTCTCACATGCATACACACACACTCTCACATGCATACACATTCTCTCACATGCATAGACACACACTCTCACATGCATACACACACCCTCACATGCATACACACACTCTCACATGCATACACACACACTCTCACATGCATACACACACCCTCACATGCATACACACACACTCTCACATACACACACACACTCTCACGTACACACACACACTCACATACATACACTCACACTCACATACATACACACACACTCTCACATACATACACACACACTCCCACATACATACATACACACTCTCACATACATACACACACACTCTCACATACGCACAGTCTCACATACATACACACACACACTCACATACATACACACTCACCCTCACATACACACACACACACTCTCACATACATACACACACACTCTCACATACACACACACTCTCACATACATACACACACTCTCACATACATACAAACACACTCTCACATACACACACTCTCACATACATACACACACTCTCACATACATACACACACACTCTCACATACACACACACACACTCTCACATACACACACTCTCACATACATACACACACTCTCACATACATACGCACACTCTCACATACACACACGCTCTCACATACACACACACACTCTCACATACACACACACTCTCACATACACACACACTCTCACATACATACACACACTCTCACATACATACACACACACTCTCACATACACACACACTCTCACATACATACACACACTCTCACATACATACACACACACTCTCACATACTTACACACATACTCTCACATACACACACACTCTCACATACATACACACACACTCTCACATACATACACACACACTCTCACATACTTACACACACACTCTCACATACATACACACACACACTCACATACATACACACTCACTGTCACATACACACACACACTCTCACATACATACACGCACACTCTCACATACACACACACTCTCACATACATACACACACTCTCACATACTTACAAACACACTCTCACATACACACACACTCTCACATACATACACACACTCTCACATACATACACACACACTCTCACATACATACACACACACTCACACACACACACTCTCACATACACACACACTCTCACATACATACACACACTCTCACATACATACACACACACTCTCACATACACACACACACACTCTCACATACATACGCACACTCTCACATACATACACACACACTCTCACATACACACACGCTCTCACATACACACACACACACTCTCACATACACACACACACACTCTCACATACACACACACTCTCACATACACACACACACTCTCACATACATACACACACTCTCACATACATACACACACACTCTCACATACACACGCACTCTCACATACATACACACACACTCTCACATACATACACACACACTCTCACATACTTACACACACACTCTCACATGCACACACACACTCACAGACATACACACACACTCTCTCTCACATACACACACACTCACATACACACACACACTCTCACAAACATACACACACACACTCTCACATACATACACACACACTCTCACATATATACACACACACTCTCACATACATACACACACTCACATACATACGCACACACTCTCTCTCACATACACACACACTCACATACACACACACACTCTCACATACATACACACACACACTCTCACATACACACACACACACACTGTCACATACATACACAAACACTCACATACACATACACACACTCACATACACACACACACTCTCACACACACACACACTCTCACATACATACACACACTCTCACATACATACACACACACTCACATACACACACACTCTCACATACATACACACACACACTCTCACATACATACACACACACTCTCACATACTTACACACACACTCTCACATACATACACACACTCACATACATACACACACACTCTCTCACATACACACACACACTCACATACACACACACACTCTCACATACACACACACACTCTCACATACACACACACACACTCTCACATACATACACAAACACTCACATACACACACTCACATACACACACACTCTCACGTATACACACACTCTCACATACATACACACACACTCTCACATAGACACACACACTCTCACATACATTCACACACACTCTCACATACATATACACAAACTCTCACATACATACACACACTCTCACATGCATACACACACTCTCACATGGATACACACATTCTCTCACATGTATTCACACTCAAATGCATGCAGAGACAGTCACATGCATACACACACACACTCACATACATACACAGTCACATGCATACACACACACTCTCACATGCATACACACACTCTCACATGCATACACACACCCTCTCACATGCATACACATTCTCTCACATGCATAGACACACACTCTCACATGCATACACACACCCTCACATGCATACACACACTCTCACATGCATACACACACACTCTCACATGCATACACACACCCTCACATGCATACACACACACTCTCACATACACACACACACTCTCACGTACACACACACACTCACATACATACACTCACACTCTCACATACATACACACACACTCTCACATACATACACACACACTCTCACATACATACACACACTCTCACATACATACACACACACTCTCACATACGCACAGTCTCACACACATACACACACACACTCACATACATACACACTCACTCTCACATACACACACACACACTCTCACATACATACACACACACTCTCACATACACACACACTCTCACATACATACACACACTCTCACATACATACAAACACACTCTCACATACACACACACTCTCACATACATACACACACTCTCACATACATACACACACACTCTCACATACACACACACACACTCTCACATACACACACACTGTCACATACATACACACACTCTCACATACATACACACACACTCTCACATACACACACACACACTCTCACATACATACGCACACTCTCACATACATACACACACACTCTCACATACACACACGCTCTCACATACACACACACACACTCTCACATACACACACACACACTCTCACATACACACACAATCTCACATACATACACACACTCTCACATACATACACACACACTCTCACATACACACACACTCTCACATACATACACACACACTCTCACATACATACACACACACTCTCACATACTTACACACACACTCTCACATACACACACACTCTCACATACATACACACACACTCTCACATACTTACACACACGCTCTCACATACATTTACACACACACTCACATACATACACACTCACTCTCACATACACACACACACACTCTCACATACATACACACACACTCTCACATACACACACACTCTCACATACATACACACACTCTCACATACATACAAACACACTCTCACATACACACACACTCTCACATACATACAGACACTCTCACATACATACACACACACTCTCACATACACACACACACACTCTCACATACACACACACTCTCACATACATACACACACTCTCACATACATACACACAGACTCTCACATACACACACACACACTCTCACATACAGACACACACACTCTCACATACACACACACACTCTCACATACACACACACACACTCTCACATACATACACACACTCTCACATACATACACACACACTCTCACATACACACACACTCTCACATACACACACACACACTCTCACATACACACACACACACTCTCACATACACACACACACTCTCACATACATACACACACTCTCACATACATACACACACACTCTCACATACACACACACTCTCACATACATACACACACACTCTCACATACATACACACACACTCTCACATACTTACACACAAACTCTCACATGCACACACACTCACATACATACACACACACTCTCTCTCACATACACACACACTCACATACACACACACACTCTCACATACATACACACACACACTCTCACATACATACACACACACTCTCACATATATACACACACACTCTCACATACATACACACACACACTCTCACATACACACACACACACTGTCACATACATACACAAACACTCACATACACATACACACACTCACATACACACACACACTCTCACACACACACACACTCTCACATACATACACACACTCTCACATACATACACACACACTCTCACATACATACACACACTCTCACATACATACACACACACTCTCACATACACACACACTCTCACATACATACACACACACACTCTCACATACATACACACACACTCTCACATACTTACACACACACTCTCACATACATACACACACTCACATACATACACACACACTCTCTCACATACACACACACACACTCACATACACACACACACTCTCACATACACACACACACTCTCACATACACACACACTCTCACATACACACACTCACATACACACACACTCTCACATATACACACACGCTCACATACATAAACACACACTCTCACATACATACACACACTCACATACATACACACACACTCTCTCTCACATACACACACACACTCACATACACACACACACTCTCACATACATACACACACACACTCTCACATACACACACACACACTGTTACATACATACACAAACACTCACATACACATACACACACTCACATACACACACACTCTCACACACACACACACTCTCACATACATACACACACAATCTCACATACTTACACACACACTCTCACATACATACACACACTCACATACATACACACACACTCTCTCACATACACACACACACACTCACATACACACACACACTCTCACATACACACACACACTCTCACATACATACACACACTCTCACATACACACACACATTCTCACATATACACACACGCTCACATACATACACACACACTCTCACATAGACACACACACTCTCACATACATACATACTCTCACATACCCACACACTCTCACATACACACACACACACTCTCACATACATACACACGCACTCTCACATACACACACACTCTCACATACATATACACACACTCTCACATACATACACACGCTCTCACATGCATACACACACTCGCATGCATACACACACTCTCACATGCATCCACACACTCTCACATGGATACACACACTCTCTCACATGTATTCACACTCAAATGCATGCAGAGACAGTCACATGCATACACACACACACTCACATACATACACAGTCACATGCATACACACACACTCTCACATGCATACACACACTCTCACATGCATACACACACACTCTCACATGCATACACATTCTCTCACATGCATAGACACACACTCTCACATGCATATACACACCCTCACATGCATACACACACTCTCACATGCATACACACACACTCTCACATGCATACACACACCCTCACATGCATACACACACACTCTCACATACACACACACACACATTCACATACAAACACACTCACATGTATACACACACTCAAATGCATGCAGACACAGTCACATGCATACACACACACTCTCACATGCATACACACACACTCACATGCATACACACACTCACATGCGTACACACACTTTCACATGCATACACACACTGTCTCACATGCATACACACTCTCACATGCATACATACACACTCTCACATGCATACACACTCTCTCACATGCATAGACACACACTCACATGCATACACACACTCACATGCATGCACACACTCTCACGTGCATACACACACACTCTCTCACATGCATAGACACACACACTCACATGCATACACAAACACTCTCTCACATGCATACACACACACTCTCTCACATGCATAGACACACACACTCACATGCATACACACACACTCACATACACACACACTCTCACATACATACACACACACACTCTCACATACATACACACACACTCTCACATACTTACACACACACTCTCACATACATACACACACTCACATACATACACACACACTCTCTCACATACACACACACACTCACATACACACACACACTCTCACATACACACACACACTCTCACATACACACACACACACTCTCACATACATACACAAACACTCACATACACACACTCACATACACACACACTCTCACATATACACACACTCTCACATACATACACACACACACTCTCACATAGACACACACACTCTCACATACATACACACACACTCTCACATACATATACACAAACTCTCACATACATACACACACTCTCACATGCATACACACACTCGCATGCATACACACACTCTCACATGCATACACACACTCTCACATGGATACACACACTCTCTCACATGTATTCACACTCAAATGCATGCAGAGACAGTCACATGCATACACACACACACTCACATACATACACAGTCACATGCATACACACACACTCACATGCATACACACACTCTCACATGCATACACACACCCTCTCACATGCATACACATTCTCTCACATGCATAGACACACACTCTCACATGCATACACACACCCTCACATGCATACACACACTCTCACATGCATACACACACACTCTCACATGCATACACACACCCTCACATGCATACACACACACTCTCACACACACACACACACTCTCACGTACACACACACACTCACATACATACACTCACACTCTCACATACATACACACACACTCTCACATACATACACACACACTCTCACATACATACACACACTCTCACATACATACACACACACTCTCACATACGCACAGTCTCACACACATACACACACACACTCACATACATACACACTCACTCTCACATACACACACACACACTCACATACATACACACACACTCTCACATACACACACACTCTCACATACATACACACACTCTCACATACATACAAACACACTCTCACATACACACACACTCTCACATACATACACACACTCTCACATACATACACACACACTCTCACATACACACACACACACTCTCACATACACACACACTGTCACATACATACACACACTCTCACATACATACACACACACTCTCACATACACACACACACACTCTCACATACATACGCACACTCTCACATACATACACACACACTCTCACATACACACACGCTCTCACATACACACACACACACTCTCACATACACACACACACACTCTCACATACACACACACTCTCACATACATACACACACTCTCACATACATACACACACACTCTCACATACACACACACTCTCACATACATACACACACACTCTCACATACATACACACACACTCTCACATACTTACACACACACTCTCACATACACACACACTCTCACATACATACACACACACTCTCACATACATACACGCACACTCTCACATACTTACACACACGCTCTCACATACATTTACACACACACTCACATACATACACACTCACTCTCACATACACACACACACACTCTCACATACATACACACACACTCTCACATACACACACACTCTCACATACATACACACACTCTCACATACATACAAACACACTCTCACATACACACACACTCTCACATACATACACACACTCTCACATACATACACACACACTCTCACATACACACACACACACTCTCACATACACACACACTCTCACATACATACACACTCTCTCACATACATACACACAGACTCTCACATACACACACGCACTCTCACATACAGACACACACACTCTCACATACACACACACACTCTCACATACACACACACACACTCTCACATACATACACAAACACTCACATACACATACACACACTCACATACACACACACTCTCACACACACACACACTCTCACATACATACACACACAATCTCACATACTTACACACACACTCTCACATACATACACACACTCACATACATACACACACACTCTCTCACATACACACACACACACTCACATACACACACACACTCTCACATACACACACACACTCTCACATACATACACACACTCTCACATACACACACACATTCTCACATATACACACACGCTCACATACATACACACACACTCTCACATAGACACACACACTCTCACATACATACATACTCTCACATACCCACACACTCTCACATACACACACACACACTCTCACATACATACACACGCACTCTCACATACACACACACTCTCACATACATATACACACACTCTCACATACATACACACGCTCTCACATGCATACACACACTCGCATGCATACACACACTCTCACATGCATCCACACACTCTCACATGGATACACACACTCTCTCACATGTATTCACACTCAAATGCATGCAGAGACAGTCACATGCATACACACACACACTCACATACATACACAGTCACATGCATACACACACACTCTCACATGCATACACACACTCTCACATGCATACACACACACTCTCACATGCATACACATTCTCTCACATGCATAGACACACACTCTCACATGCATATACACACCCTCACATGCATACACACACTCTCACATGCATACACACACACTCTCACATGCATACACACACCCTCACATGCATACACACACACTCTCACATACACACACACACACATTCACATACAAACACACTCACATGTATACACACACTCAAATGCATGCAGACACAGTCACATGCATACACACACACTCTCACATGCATACACACACACTCACATGCATACACACACTCACATGCGTACACACACTTTCACATGCATACACACACTGTCTCACATGCATACACACTCTCACATGCATACATACACACTCTCACATGCATACACACTCTCTCACATGCATAGACACACACTCACATGCATACACACACTCACATGCATGCACACACTCTCACGTGCATACACACACACTCTCTCACATGCATAGACACACACACTCACATGCATACACAAACACTCTCTCACATGCATACACACACACTCTCTCACATGCATAGACACACACACTCACATGCATACACACACACTCACATACACACACACTCTCACATACATACACACACACACTCTCACATACATACACACACACTCTCACATACTTACACACACACTCTCACATACATACACACACTCACATACATACACACACACTCTCTCACATACACACACACACTCACATACACACACACACTCTCACATACACACACACACTCTCACATACACACACACACACTCTCACATACATACACAAACACTCACATACACACACTCACATACACACACACTCTCACATATACACACACTCTCACATACATACACACACACACTCTCACATAGACACACACACTCTCACATACATACACACACACTCTCACATACATATACACAAACTCTCACATGCATACACACACTCTCACATGCATACACACACTCGCATGCATACACACACTCTCACATGCATACACACACTCTCACATGGATACACACACTCTCTCACATGTATTCACACTCAAATGCATGCAGAGACAGTCACATGCATACACACACACACTCACATACATACACAGTCACATGCATACACACACACTCACATGCATACACACACTCTCACATGCATACACACACCCTCTCACATGCATACACATTCTCTCACATGCATAGACACACACTCTCACATGCATACACACACCCTCACATGCATACACACACTCTCACATGCATACACACACACTCTCACATGCATACACACACCCTCACATGCATACACACACACTCTCACACACACACACACACTCTCACGTACACACACACACTCACATACATACACTCACACTCTCACATACATACACACACACTCTCACATACATACACACACACTCTCACATACATACACACACTCTCACATACATACACACACACTCTCACATACGCACAGTCTCACACACATACACACACACACTCACATACATACACACTCACTCTCACATACACACACACACACTCACATACATACACACACACTCTCACATACACACACACTCTCACATACATACACACACTCTCACATACATACAAACACACTCTCACATACACACACACTCTCACATACATACACACACTCTCACATACATACACACACACTCTCACATACACACACACACACTCTCACATACACACACACTGTCACATACATACACACACTCTCACATACATACACACACACTCTCACATACACACACACACACTCTCACATACATACGCACACTCTCACATACATACACACACACTCTCACATACACACACGCTCTCACATACACACACACACACTCTCACATACACACACACACACTCTCACATACACACACACTCTCACATACATACACACACTCTCACATACATACACACACACTCTCACATACACACACACTCTCACATACATACACACACACTCTCACATACATACACACACACTCTCACATACTTACACACACACTCTCACATACACACACACTCTCACATACATACACACACACTCTCACATACATACACGCACACTCTCACATACTTACACACACGCTCTCACATACATTTACACACACACTCACATACATACACACTCACTCTCACATACACACACACACACTCTCACATACATACACACACACTCTCACATACACACACACTCTCACATACATACACACACTCTCACATACATACAAACACACTCTCACATACACACACACTCTCACATACATACACACACTCTCACATACATACACACACACTCTCACATACACACACACACACTCTCACATACACACACTCTCTCACATACATACACACTCTCTCACATACATACACACAGACTCTCACATACACACACGCACTCTCACATACAGACACACACACTCTCACATACACACACACACTCTCACATACACACACACACACTCTCACATACATACACACACTCTCACATACATACACACACACTCTCACATACACACACACTCTCACATACACACACACACACTCTCACATACACACACACACACTCTCACATACACACACACACTCTCACATACATACACACACTCTCACATACATACACACACACTCTCACATACACACACACTCTCACATACATACACACACACTCTCACATACATACACACACTCTCACATACTTACACACAAACTTTCACATGCACACACACTCACATACATACACACACACTCTCTCTCACATACACACACACTCACATACACACACACACTCTCACATACATACACACACACACTCTCACATACATACACACACACTCTCACATATATACACACACACTCTCACATACATACACACACACACTCTCACATACACACACACACACTGTCACATACTTACACACACACTCTCACATACATACACACACTCACATACATACACACACACTCTCTCACATACACACACACACACACACTCACATACACACACACACTCTCACATACACACACACACGCTCACATACACACACACACTCTCACATACACACACTCACATACACACACACTCTCACATATACACACACGCTCACATACATACACACACACTCTCACATACATACACACACTCACATACATACACACACACTCTCTCTCACATACACACACACACTCACATACACACACACACTCTCACATACATACACACACACACTCTCACATACACACACACACACTGTCACATACATACACAAACACTCACATACACATACACACACTCACATACACACACACACTCTCACACACACACACACTCTCACATACATACACACACTCTCACATACATACACACACACTCTCACATACACACACACTCTCACATACATACACACACACACTCTCACATACATACACACACACTCTCACATACTTACACACACACTCTCACATACATACACACACTCACATACATACACACACACTCTCTCACATACACACACACACACTCACATACACACACATGACTTGCCAATTCTTATACTCAATGCCCCGGCCAATGAAGGCAAGCATGCCGTATGCCTTCTTGACTACCTTCTCCACCTGTGTTGCCCCTTTCAATGACCTGTGGACCTGTACTCCTAGATCTCTTTGACTTTCAATACTCTTGAGGGTTCTACCATTCACTGTATATTCCCTACCTGCATTAGACCTTCCAAAATGCATTACCTCACATTTGTCCGGATTAAACTCCATCTGCCATCTCTCCGCCCAAGTCTCCAGACAATCTAAATCCTTCTGTATCCTCCGACAGTCCTCATCGCTATCCGCAATTCCACCCACCTTTGTGTCGTCTGCAAACTTACTAATCAGACCAGTTACATTTTCCTCCAAATCATTTATATATACTACAAAGAGCAAAGGTCCCAGCACTGATCCCTGTGGAACACCACTGGTCACAGCCCTCCAATTAGAAAAGCATCCCTCCATTGCTACTCTCTGCCTTCTATGGCCTAGCCAGTTCTGTATCCACCTTGCCAGCTCACCCCTGATCCCGTGTGACTTCACCTTTTGAAAGGTGCATGCATACATGCTCTCACATGCATACACACTCACATGCATACATGCAAACACTCTCACATGCATGCACACACACACATTCTCACATGCATGCACACACACTCACTCTCACATGCATACACACACATTTCCATATATAGTTAAAAAAGAAGAGTTAACAAAGTTGATTCTCCAGAAAATGAGTCTGGAGAATTGATAATGGAAAATAAGGAGATGGCAGATGAGTTGAACAGATATTATGCACCAGCCTTCACTGTAGAGATACAAGTGTTATCCCAGAAATAGCTATAAACCACAATATGGAAGACAGGGAGGAACTCAGGAAAATTATAGTCGCCAGAGAAGTGGTACTGAGTAAATTGCCGGAGCTGCGGGCTGACAAAGCTCGGGTCCTGATGGACTTTAGTGTTGAGTGAGATAGTTGATGCATTGGTTTTATTTTTCCAAAATTCACTATTTTCAGGGAAGGTTCCATTAGATTAGAAGATAGGAAATGTAACTCCTTTATTCAAAAAGGGAGGGAGACCTAAAGTGGGAAACTACAGACCAGGTAACAATATCTGCCATAGGGAAACGTTAGAAGCTATTATTAAATAGGTCATAGAAGCGCACTTGGATCAGCTCAACGTAATCAGGCAGAGTCAACATGGTTTTATGAAAGGGAAATGATGTTTAACCAACCTATTGGAGTTTTTTGAGGAAGTAACATGCTGTGGATCATAGAATCATAGACTTTACAGTGCAGAAGGAGGCCATTCGGCGCATCGAGTTTGCACCGGCCTTTGGAAAGAGCACCCTATTTAAGCCCATGCCCCCACCCTAGCCCAGTAACTCCACCTAACCTTTTGGACACTAAGGGACAATTTAGTGTGGCCAATCCACCTAACCTGCACATCGTTTGGACTGTGGGAGGAAACCGGAGCTCCGGGAGGAAACCCACGCAGACACGGGGAGAGAGTGCAAACTCCGCACAGAGAGTCACCCGAGGCCGGAATTGAACCCAGGGCCCTGGAGCTGCGAGGCAGCAGAGCTAACCACTGTGTCACCGTGCCGGAAGGGGAACAAGTGGATGTACTGTACTTAGAGTTTCAGAAAGCATTTGATAAAGTGCCATATCAAAGGTTATTGCAGAAACTAAAAGCTCACGTTATGGGTTAATATGTTAGCAGAGAAGACTGGCTAGCTAACAGGGAACAGAGAGTAGGATTAATGGGTCTTTTTCAGATTGGCAAGATGTATTGATTGGAGTGCCAGAGGGATCAGTGCTGGGACCTCAACTGTTTACAATTGATATAAACGACTTGGAGGAAGGGACAGAAGGGATGATTGCCAAATGTTCTGTTAACACAAAGATAGGTAGGAGAGTAAATTGTGAAGAGGACATAAGGAGGTCACAAAAAGACAGAGATGGGTGAAGTGAGTTGGCAAAGACCTTGAAAAAGGAGTATAATCTGGGGAAAATGTGACATTGTCCATTTTGGCAGGAAGAATATCGAAAAGGTGAGAGATTGCAGAGCTCTGCGATGCAGAGGGACCTGGGTGTCCTAGTGCATGAATCACAAAAGGCGAAGATACAGCAAGTAATTAGGAAAGTTAATCGAATGTTATCATTAATTGCAAGAGGAATACAAAAGTAGGGAGGTCAGGCTTCAGTTGCACAGGGCACCAGAGCGATCACATCTGGATTACTGTGCACAGTATCGGTCTCCTTATTTAAGAAGGATGTCCATCAATTGGAAGCAGTTGAGAGAATGATTAGCCAAACAATACCTGGAATTGACCGGTTGTCTCATGGGGAAAGACTGGACAGGCTGGGCTTGCATCCACTAGAGTTTAGAAGAGTGAGAGACGACTTGATTGAAATGTATAAGATCCTGAGGGGTATTGACAGAGTGGGTGCGGAGAGGATGTTTCCTCTTGTGGAAGAATCTAGAACTGGGGGTGAGGGGGAGGGTCATTGTTTAAAAATGAGGGGTCCCCATCAAAAATGGAGATGAGGCCATTTTCTTTCTCTCAGTAGATCGTGAGCGTCTCTTCCTGAAAAGGCACTGGAAGCAGAGTCCTCGAACATTTTTAAAGCAGCGGTGGATAGGTTCTTGGTAAGAGAGGGGTTGACGGGCTGCCAGGGGTAGACCGCCGTGAGCCACGATCTTATTAAATGGTAAAGCCGCCTCGAGGGGCTGAATGGCCTCCTCCTCTTTGTTCGTCTGTTCGTAAGTGGGATCTTTCAGGAACGAGCAGTCAGTCAGAAACTACAGCTCAAATTTAGCTCAGTGCTATTTTGTTGAATTTGTTCATGGGGATGTGGATTTCGCTGGTGAGGCCTGCATGTGTTGTCCATCCCTGATAACCCTTGAGGGCAGTTAAGAGTCGACCAAAGAACAAAGAACAATACAGCACAGGAACAGGCCCTTCGTCCCTCCAAGACTGCGCCGACCATGGCACCTGCCTAAACGAAAACCGTCTGCACTTGCGGAGTCCGTATCCTTCCATTCCCACCCTATTCATATATTTGTCTAGATGCCCCTTAAATGCCGACTAAGTGGGGTCTGGAGTCACATGTAGGCCAGACCAGGTAAGGATGGCAGATTTCCTCCCCTCAAGGGCATTGGTCAGCCACTAAAATAAAAGCAGAATCCTGCGGGTGCCCGAGAGTAGTCACATTCAATTAGAAATGTTCGCCCTCTTTCTGTTTCCACAGATGCTGCCTGACCTGCTGGGTTTTCCCAGCACTCGCTGTTCATTAGTGAACCAGGCGGGTTTGTACAAAGACCCATGATAGTTTAATGGTCAACAACACTGAGACTAACTTCTAATTTATTTTTAAATTTATTGCATTTATAATATTTAAATTCCACCAGCTGCCATGGTTTAGCTCAGTGGGCTAGACAGCTGGTTTGTGATGCAGAACCAGGCCAGCAGCGCGGGTTCAATTCCCGTACCAGCTGAGAATTCTGAATTCTCCCTCTGTGTACCCGAACAGGAGCCGGAATGTGGCGACTAGGGGCACAGTAACTTCATTGCAGTTTTAATGTAAGCCTACTTGTGACAATAAAAGATTGTTTATTTATTTATTTATTGAATGGTGGGATTAGGACCCTTGGTCTCAGGTATGAGTCTGGTGCTCTGCATTGCTCGTCAAACGAATTAACACCATCTCCCCAGCGATAGCAATTCTTCTGTAAAGTTAGAAGGAAACTCCCTCATGAGCGGAAACATGTTTGCCCCTATCAAAGGGGCTGTTTAGCACAGGGCTAAATTGCTGGCTTTGAAAGCAGACCAAGGCAGGCCAGCAGCACGGTTCAATTCCCGTACCAGCCTCCCCGAACAGGCACTGGAATGTGGCGACTAGGGGCTTTTCACAGTAACTTCATTTGAAGCCTACTTGTGACAATAAGCGATTTTCCTTTCATTTTCATTTCATGTCCTTCATCATTTTAATACCCTCGATCAGGTCATCCCTCAGTTTTCTTGTTTCTGAGGGAGATGGTGGGGTTGTGGTAACGTCACTGGACCACTAATCCAGAGGCCCAGGCTAATGCCTCTGGGGACATGGGTTCAAACCCCACCACGGCAGCTGATGGAGTTTAAATTCAATTCATAAAATCTGGAATATAAAGCTAGCCTCAGTAACTACCATCGATTGTCTGAAAAACCCATCTGGTTCACTAATGCATCTTTAGGGAAGGAAATCTGCCGTCCTTACCTGGTCTGGCCTCCATGTGACTCCGGACCCTCAGCAATGTGGTTGACTCTGAACTTCCCTCTGGATTGGCCGAGCCAGACACTCAATTCAAGGGCAATTCAGTGGTTAACCCCGGTTCTTCACAGCTCCAGGGTCCTGGGTTCGATTCCCGGCTTGGGTCGCTGTCTGTGCGGTGTCTGCACGTTCTCCCCGTGGCTGCGTGGGTTTCCTCCGGGTGCTCCGGTTTCCTCCCACAGGTCCCGAAAGACGTGCTTGTTGGGTGAATTGGACATTCTGAATTCCCCCTCCGTGTACCCGAACAGGCGCCGGAGTGTGGCGACCAGGGGATTTTCACAGTAACTTCATTGCAGTGTTAATGTAAGTCTACTTGTGACAATAAAGATTATTATTAGATATCGCTGTTCCTTCACTGTCACTGGGTTAAAATCCTGCAACACTCTCCCTAACAGCACTGTGGATGTACCTACACCAGAGGCTTCAAGGCGGTGGCTCATCACCACCTTCTCGAAGGCATTAACGATGGTCAATGACACTAGCCCAGCCAGTGGTGCGAGCATTCCAGCATCAAATGAGAAAAAAAACATTATAAATTGGAACTTTGAAGAAATTGTTTTGGGGATCCACAAACACTACAAACCAGACACTGGGGTCCATTTGGTGTTGAAAAGCAGAGGTATAATAATAGTAATCCTTACTGTCACAAGTAGACACAAGTGAAGCAACAGTGCTAACCACTGTGCTGCCATGCTGCCCATTTTTCCAGGTCAGGATGGTGTGTGGCTTGGAGGGGAACTTGCAGGAACTGGAATCTGCTGCCCTTGCCCTTCTAGTAAGAAGTCTTACAACACCAGGTTAAAATCCAACAGGTGTGTTTCAATGTCACTAGCTTGAAAATCACTTATAGTCACGAGTAGGCTTCAATGAAGTTACTGTGAAAAGCCCCTAGTCGCCACATTCCGGCGCCTGGTCGGGGAGGCTGGTACGGGAATTGAACCGTGCTGCTGGCCTGCCTTGGTCTGCTTTAAAAGCCAGCGATTTAGCCCAGTGAGCTAAACCAGCCACATCCTTTCGGAGCGCTGCTCCTTCCTCAGGTGAAGGAGCAGCGCTCCGAAAGCTAATGACACCGAAACAAACCTGTTGGACTTTAACCTGGTGTTGTAAGACTCCTTACTGCGCTCGCCCCAGTCCAACGCCGACATCTCCACGTCTTGTCCTTCTCGATAGGAGAGGTTGGGAGCTGGGAAGGTGCTGACGAGGGAGCCTTGGCGAGTTACTGCAGTGCACCTGGTGGATGGTACACACGGCTGAAGCTGTGCGTCGGTGGTGGGGGGAGCGAATGTTTTAGGTGGTGGGTGGGGGTGTCAATCGAATCGGCTGCCATGTCCTGAGTGCCTGCGTCCACGAACCAGATCTACAAACTTTGGGGGCGGAACCTGCCATCCTTACCTGGCCTTGCTTATAGATGGTTCCAATCCTGCACCAACATGGCTGATTTTTAACCCAGCTCAGTTGTTGGGGCGAATAAGGACAGCCAGTAAATGCCAACCGTGCCAGCTACAGCTGGAAAAGTGCCGGTGACGGATTGGAGCCCCACTGCATGGCCAGCTGGTCATCTAGTAACAGACATGAAGGGCAAATCCAGGCAATGGTCTTCCCATGTTTCTACTGCCTTTGTCCTTTTAAGTCGTGAGTTTGTAAAGTTCTGCTGAAGGAGTCTTGGTGAGTTCCCGCGGTACATCTTGTATAGGTGCACGCTGCTGCCACTGCACATCAGGGGCGGCACAGTGGTTAGCATTGCTGCCTCGCAGCGCCAGGGACCCGGGTTCAATTCTGACCTCGGGTGACTGTCTGTCCGGAGTCTGCACGTTCTCCCCGCGTCTGCGTGGGTTTCCTCCGGGTGCTCCGGTTTCCTTCCACAGTCCAAAGATGAGCAGGTTAGGTGGATTGGCCGTGCTAAATTATCCTTAAGTGTCCAACGGTCAGGTGGGTTACGGGGTATTGGGCCTGGGTAGGGGGATCTTTCAGAGAGTCGGTGCAGACTCGGGCCAAATGGCCTCCTTCTGTACTGTAAATTCTATGATTCTATGGCCATGAGGGTGAGGAGACTGACCTTAGAAAACTTGAGATATGAAGAAAGATTAGTATTTATAACATCTTTCATGGAACATACGTAGAATATAGAACATATAGTGCAGAAGGAGGCCATTCGGCCCATCGAGTCTGCACCAAATCTCTTAAGCCCTCACTTCCACCCTATCCCCATAACCCAATAACCCCTCCTAACCTTTTTGGACACTAAGGGCAATTTATCACGGCCAATCCACCTAACCTGCACGTCTTTAGACTGTGGGAGGAAACCAGAGCACCCGGAGGAAACCCACGCAGACACGGGGAGAATGTGCAGACTCCTCACAGACAGTGACCCAAGCCGGGAATCGAACCTGGGACCCTGGCGCTGTGAAGCCACAGTGCTAGCAACTGTGCTACCGTGCTGCCCCTCTTGACGTCCGAGTGCATTTCACAGCCGATGAAATGCTTTTGAAACACGTTCGTTGTGATGGTGCAGCAAACTAATTTACAGCACCTAGTTTACACTCAGCAAGATCCCACAGGCAGCAATGAGGCAAAACACTTTGCTCGTAATATGGAGTAAGGAAGATAATCGCACTGTCTCCTGTGTGGTACGGTAGAAGGATTTATTTGAGGTGAGGATTGGGTGGATGCTGGGAAATGTGGGGGACGAGATGTGCATGGATTTGGATTTTCAGAAAACCTTTGGCAAGTTACCAGGAAGGAAACTAAAAGAAGACCAGGGACAGGGAGCTATTGGGGGAACGGTGACAAATTGGATTAAAAATGGTTGACAGAGAAATGAGTTAAGGACCAGTTTTTCTGAATGGGTCCCACAGGGTTCAGATCTGGGGTCAGTGTTTTCTTCGAAGAACTTTGATGTGAAGGTTCAGCAATGTTAAACACGGAGACTAACAGGACTGGGCAGGGTAGATACAGGAAGGATGTTCCCGATGGTAGGGGTGTCCAGAACCAGGAGCCACAGTCTAGTCTACGGATACGGTGTAGACCGCTTAAGACAGAGATGAGGAACATTTCTTCACCCAGAGAGTGGTCGGCCTGTGGAATTCGTTCCCACAGAAAGTAGTTGAGGCCAAAACACTGCACAGGCTCAAAGGGCCGAATGGCCTCCTCCTGTTCCTAGTTTCTATGAGTCATAAGGTTCCAAATTCAAATTCCACTCCGGGTTTGAGCAGAAAGTTTGAGGCTAACACTTTGGAAGGGATTGCCTTATTAATAAGGCATTAAATCGAGGCCACATCTGCATGTTCGGGTAGATATTTTAAAAATCCCATGGCACTGTTTTTGAAGAAGAGCGGGGGAATTAGCCTCAGTGTCCTGGCCAAAATGTATTTATCCTTCAAACCTGGGAAGCGCATCCCAGTGATTTACTGATCAAATCGAACAGCATGTCCCTTTGATTGTTCATAGTAGCCTGAGTACAGAACGTAATCAAGCAGCCCGACCTTGCAAAACCCGAAACAAAACATCTAGATGCAATTCCATGATTGGGCAGCACTTGCTGAACAATCCTGAGCGCGCCAATAGCGGCACTAACAACCAATCTAAAATAATGAGTCAAACCCGTAATCTCATCACAATTTTACCCCTGAGGATGTCATACTGACTCGAAACATCAACTCTCCACAGATGCTGCCCGACCTGCTGAGTTTATCCAGCATTTCCTGTTTTAATTTTTAATCTCGTAACGTGCGGTTATTGCTTGCTAGGAGTGACATACATTTGTGTGCAGGGACCCCCGTTCTCTGCAAATCAAAGGGACATGTTCACATCTTGTGCCCTTTTGGAATTGCCCAGAAGCTTGGGAGACTGTAGTTCCTCATTGCTTTCTCCATGGCAACGCCTCGGCCAATCAGAGTGTACATTGTTGTGATTGCTGGAAATGTGGTATTCTTGCCATTGTCCTGATGAGTGCAAGTTGAAAAGCTTCCGCGACACGTCTCTCTTCTGAGCAAAGTTTTTTTTAAAAAAGATTGCTGTTGCGGGATCTTGCTGTGTGCAAATTGGCTGCCAGGTTTGCTGCATTACAACAGTGACTACACTTCAAAAGGTACTTTGTTGACTGTAAAGCACGATGCGACAGACGGCAATGTGAAAAGTATTATATAAATACAGGTGTTTTTTTAATTAAAGGAAAATATAAAATTACTTTGACTTGGGGACTACAGGGTGGTGTGGGAGAGCAGAGGGATTGACAATTTCAGGATCAAAAGGCATTAAAAAGTCTCTCGAGTAGATGGGGGCAACAGCATAATGGTTATGCTGCCAGTCCGAAGCTCCAGAGATGTGAATTCACATCCCACCACAGCAGCTGTTGAACTTCGGATAATTCCATAAACCTGGAGGACAAAGCGAGTATCATCAATGGTGACCATGGAATACTGGTATTACCTCCTGTCTAATGTCCCTCAGGATCCAGGGCGACCTGCTTCCAATCTTGCTCACTGGGTTCCAAGATGGCCGCTAAGTGGGTGAACTTCTCCTTACCCGGTTTGGCCTCCATGTGACTCCAGGCCGACCTCGATGTGATCGACTCTTAACTGCCCCTCAGACATGGCCCGCCCAGACCCTCAGCGGGTGGAATTCTCCCCATGCCCCCGCCATCGGGGGATCGATGGTCGGAGGGTGGGGGCATGGGAAGAAAGGCAGCAGCGGGAGGCCTCAAATTGGTTGCACGCAGGCCGTGGATTTACAACAGGGTCCATAAGACCATAAGACATAGGAGCGGAAGTAAGGCCATTCGGCCCATCGAGTCCACTCCACCATTCAATCATGGCTGATTTCAACTCCATTTACCCGCTCTCTCTCCATAGCCCTTAATTCCTCGAGAAATCAAGAATTTATCAACTTCTGTCTTAAAGACACTCAACGTCCCGGCCTCCACCGCCCTCTGTGGCAATGAATTCCACAGACCCACCACTCTCTGGCTGAAGAAATTTCTCCTCAACTCTGTTCTAAAGTGACTCCCTTTTATTCTAAGGCTGTGCCCCCGGGTCCTAGTCTCCCCTGCTAATGGAAACAACTTCCCTACGCCCACCCTATCTAAGCCATTCATTATCTTGTAAGTTTCTATTAGATCTCCCCTCAACCTCCTAAACTCCAATGAATATAATCCCAGGATCCTCAGACGTTCGTCGTATGTTAGGCCTACCATTCCTGGGATCATCCGTGTGAATCTCCGCTGGACCCGCTCCAGTGCCAGTATGTCCTTCCTGAGGTGTGGGGGCCAAAATCTTCCGATGCTGCCCAAAGTAGTGGTCGGCATGAGACCCATTTGCATCCCGCTCCTGGGATGTAGGTGAAGGAATGTTCCTCCCGCTCCCGGTTCTCCGCAAAGCCAGCAGAAAGACACGCCGGCACACAACACGTCTGGATCAAGGTGATGTGGAAAAGTTGGGATTTACCTGAAGAAGGCCTGGACCTGCCAATGGAGATCAGGATGGAGGTCACCAGCGACCCTGGACCCTGAACCCTGGTAAACCGCAACTGTGGGTGGGGGGAGCATCAGTCAGGTGGGTCTTCCAGCTTCATCTTCGAGGGAGTCCATCCCCTTTCTTAAATAGCGGGTCAGTGAGGTCGGGCACCTTTTCAATATGGCAGCTGGACATGACGGCGGGACGAGTGTCATCAAGCCCACCCCACCACAGAAAATGCCGCAAAGTCCTGGGCGACCCCCCTGACCGCAAGAAACTTCAGAGAGTCGTGAACACAGCCCAGTCCATCACACGAACCCGCCTCCCATCCATTGACTCCATCTACACCTCCCGCTGCCTGGGGAAAGCGGGCAGCATAATCAAAGACCCCTCCCACCCGGCTTACTCACTCTTCCAACTTCTTCCATCGGGCAGGATATACAGAAGTCTGAGAACACGCACGAACAGACTCAAAAACAGCTTCTTCCCCGCTGTTACCAGACTGCTGAATGACCCTCTTATAGACTGAAACCAAAGAGAAAATGCTGGAAAATCTCAGCAGGTCTGGCAGCATCTGTAGGGAGAGAAAAGAACTAATGTTTCGAGTCCAGATGACACTTTGTCAAATCTCTTATGGTCTGACCTCATTAACACTACACCCCCGTATGCTTCACCCGATGCCAGTGTCTATGTATTTACATTGCGTACCTTTACACCGGCCCCCCAGGTGCCAGTACGATCGTTGCATGCTTGTGGAAATCAGTATTAAATGGTGAGTTCTTGCAGGGGTCTCGCAAGACTCCGTCAAATGTTGCCGGGCCTTTCGAGCGTTGAAAAACCTGCAAGAGGCCTATGGCGACACCAGGCCGAGCGCGACAAGGCCGATAAGTCGTGCCCTTCAGCTCTGTTTCTCCGTCTCCACTGACGCTGCCTGACGTGCTGGGTATTTCCGGCATTCCCGATTATCATATCAGGCTTCCAGTATCCGCGGTGTTCCTGCTTTTTGGGAGATCGGGGCCTGTTTCATTTCAGCCCTGGGATTAGAGGGTGGTTGAATTGATGGGAGCGGGTCAGAGCAGAAAGTGACCGACTGTTTTCAGGAATTTGTCAAGGCGCCGGGGGGGTCGAGGCAGCGTGGGCGTGAGGGATTTTGGGCGTAGCGAAGGAGAAACAATTTATGGCACAGAGGGCAGGCCCAGGCCCTAATCAGTGACGGGCAACCTAAATTGGTGATTGGGTCGCCTGAGTGGCCCCCCTTCACCTCAATGGGCCACAAGATTGAAATCCGACTAACCGTGACCCCATGGATAATATTAAATACATTTAATAAACACCGAATATTTCATAGCGTGTTCTAGAAAATGGTTAATCGCTTATATTGTAATAGACGTGTCAACTTTAAATGGTAAAAAACAAAAGAAATATTGACTCTTTGGACGCAGAGGGAGCGCCCGGCTCTCACAGTCAATGCTGTGAGCAATCAGCAGGCTCCTCACTTCACTCGCCCTCGCTTTACGTGCGAATCACTTCAGTCAAACCGGTAGGAATTAAAAACTATGAGGATGGAAATCAGTGGAATGTGGCAGCCCCACGCCTTGGCAACGGTCAACAAAGTGTCTGGTGGGCCGCACTCAGAACCCGGATGGGCCGCATCTGGCCCCCAGGCCGCTAGCTACCCACCGCTGCCCTAAATGCGCTCTCAAGAGTTGGTGACTGCAGGCAGGGGTGCAATGCTGCCCGAGCGGGCAGGAGCTGCACTCTGACGCCTCCTACTCACCACTGGGTGGCCATCCAATATCTGCGGGAGGGATCCGGAGAAGAGGCCGGTCGAGCCACACGCCGCTTTGGGTCAGCCGAGACGTGCCTCTGCTCCCAGGTTCCTTCATGAGAATGTTTGGGACTCTGGCGAGTGGGCAGCTGGGAGTTTGCCAAGTGGCGTGGGAAGGGTTTCAAGCTGAGCTTTGGCCTTCAGCAGTGGGTGCACATAGTCTGCGCTGCGGGTGGGAGAGAGGAGCGTTGAAAAACTCATCCTTGGCATTAAGCGCTTTTGTTATTGAAAGATTAAGTCTCTGTTACAAGTGCGCAAAGGGTTTCAGCTCGGAATAGTGAGGAAAGCAAGCACCCCCATAATCGTTTCCTGAAATTCCGTTCCATGCTGTAAAATAACTGGCCTCTGAAAATCCGGTCACCGTACACCATCATTACCAAACCTGGAGATTGCTCAGTGTCGCAGCAAGCAGTTTGAGATGTGAGGCCCACTCAAACATGACGTCTCTCCTGATCAGAAAAAGCAGCTCACAGACCGTTGCTGACTCCCCCTATGCCGTCTGTCCCAAATTCGCTCTTTTAGTGAGGATCTTTTAGTCGTCTCCCAAGACCCAGTTTTGGAGGTGATGGAGGAAAGGCCAGGCCCCAGGGTCCCCGGCCTCAAGCTGCTGCTGCTGAATGTCTCTGAGATAATGTACAGTAACCCTCCTCGACAGCTCCCTGACTAAAACAATGCGGACCTCACAGCTCCCTGCCCACAGCTCTCTCATAAACAGGCATTTCTGGATCTCTGAGGCTCAAGGTTGCCGAGATCTAAGGCAGCATCAATATCTCCAAACAACCTGCTGCGTTTGCCTGCTGAACATTAATTCCTTAGCTGTGATGGCCTCAGGATGTGCAAGGTAGTTTGTTTTCACCACATCCTCGCACACGAGCTGTTTTTCCCTTTGGGGAATGGTGGGGAAGTGGTGGATCCCCGAGCTGATTGTCAGCCTATTGAACCCGCGTTCTAAACACTCTTTCCGTGGCCCACAGGTCCTGGCATTGGAGCCGAACCCAGAGCTTCTAGCCCAGATGTAGGGACATTACCCACTGTGCCACAAGACCCGGAATGCAGGATAGTGTTTGCATTCCCTCCTGGCAACTCGACACGGAATTTCATAGAATTTACAGTGCAGAAGGAGGCCATTCGGCTCATCGAGTCTGCACCGGCTCTTGGAAAGAGCACCCTACCCTAGCCCACACCTCCACCCTATCCCCATAACCCAGTAACCCCACCCAACACTAAAGGCAATTTTGGACACTACGGGCAATTTAGCGTGGCCAATCCACCTGACCTGCACATCTTTGGACTGCACAGGAACAAGCCATTTGCTCCACCCCATCTCTGTTTGGCATTTATGTTCCTCGCAACCTTCCTCCCAATCTTCCTAATCACAGAATCAGGGTGACCTTGCGCTTTTTCTTCCTGATGTGTTCATCAAGTTCCTCGAATGTATCTATACTTGAATCATTACAGCACAGGAGGAGGCCAGTCAACCCATCATCTCTGTGTCAGCAACTCAGTTAGTCCCACTCCTCCACCTTTCCCCTGTAACCCTGTAAAATCTGTTCTCTTCAGACAATTATCCAGTTCGCTTTTGAAAAAAACAAATGAACCTTGTGGTGTTCATTGTGGTTCCGACCCGAGAATGGTTGGCGTAGTGTTCACAAAGACCACAACTAGCTTTTGTATTTGTTGTGTTCTGCTGCCTCAGGCTGCTACCTGATGCAGTCTTAACTAAAGGATGCTCCAGACGCTGAAATGAGTTCAACGTGTTGATTGAACTATTAACACAGTTCTCAAATGAGTTCGACTCTCTGCTAATCTAACTGTAGTAACTCAGTCTAACTGTAGCAGCCTGCTCCAAGCCACGTGCTGGGGTGTGGTGCTGCTGATCAACCCTGTCTAACTCTCTAGATGTCTGTCTGTGGAAAGAGGCAGGGTGTGAGTGCCTCATCCCTTTTATAGTGTTTATGTCATGCCCCCTTGTGGTGATGCCACCTCTGAGTGTCCTGACTGCCCATTGGTTGTGTCCTATTATGAGTGTTCATTGGTTGCATGTTTGCATATCGTGACAGTATTAAACGAAGCTAAAGATTTCTTTACACTAAATTGAATTTGACCTCTTACTTCTATATAATAAACAATGGACAATAAATATACAATCTACACTCATCTACCACGAATCTCTACACTAATACGATAACTATGATCTGCTCTCACTCACACTAGCTTTCCTACAATCTGCCTTCTCCTCAACACTCTTCCAGAAAGCTTAGCATCGATGCTTTGTATAGTTCTGCATCTAGCTCCCTCTAGGAGTTGATTCGGACATAACATTAACCCTTACAGTTCTGTACATTTCTCAATGTCACAAATCTGTCTTCACCACATGCTCAGGCAGCGCATTCCAGGTCCAAGCCGCTTGCTGCATAAAGAGGCATTTCCTCATGTTGCCTCTGGTTGTTTTGTTAATCACCTTGGGGCTCTGGACCTTCTGCCGACGGGAACAATATTTCCAAACCCTTCGTGATTTTGAACATCTCTAACGAGTCTCCGCTCAATAATATAAAAGCAAATTACTGTGGATGCTCGAATCTGAAACAAATACAGAAAATACTGGACAAAATCACAGCCGGTCTGACAGCATCCATGGAGGGAGAAGGGAGCTAATGTTTCGGGTCTGGATGACTCTGTCAAAGCTGGGGAGAACTGGACAGAGGCACGGTAGCACAGTGGTTAGCACTGTTGCCTCCCAGCGCCAGGGACCCGGCTTCGATTACTGGCTTGGGTCACTGTCTGTGCGGAGTCTGCACGTTCTCCCCGTGTCTGCGTGGCTTTCCTCCGGGTGCCCCGGTTTCCTCCCACAAGTCCCGAAAGACGTGCTGTTAGGTGAATTGGGCATTCTGAATTCTCCCTCTGTGTACCCGAACAGGTGCCGGAGTGTGGCGACTAGGGGATTTTCACAGTAACCTCATTGCAGTGTTAATGTAAGCCTACTTGTGACAATAATAAAGATTATTATTATTAAATAGGGTCAGATTTATGCCTCCTCTTAACCTTCTCTCCAAGGGGAACAGCTCCAACATCACCAATCTATCCTCAGCCCCTTAGGGGCTGGAGTAACACACTGGGCTAAATCGCTGGCTTTGAAAGCAGACCAAGGCAGGCCAGCAGCACGGTTCACTTCCCAGATCAGCCTCCCCGAACAGGCGCCGAAATATGGCGACTAGGGGCTTTTCACAGTAACTTCATTTGAAGCCTACTTGTGACAATAAGCGATTTTCATTTTTTCATTTCATAACTGAATTCTCTCGACCTCAGAACCATTCTCCTCAATCTTTTCTGCACCCTCTCTAAAGCCGTCGCATCCTTCCCTTTCAGGCTGAGCCAGTGTTTGTAAAGGTTCGTGACGTACTTGCTTTTGTACTCGATTATGTCTCGATTAATAAAACCCAGGGTTCAGTGTCATTTATTAACTGATTTCTCAACCTGTCATGCCACCTCCAGTGATTTAAACATATGTACGTCTGGGTCCGCTTGCTCCTGCATTTCCTTCAGAAATTGTGCCCTTTATTTTTAGTCACCTCTCCGCGTTCTTGTGGCTAAAATGTATCACTTCACGCTGCTCTACATTCAGCCTCACCAGCCACGTGTCTGCCCGTTCCTCTTGTCCGTGTCCTCTTGAGGTCCGGCACCGCCCTGCTCACAGTTGACAATATTTCCAAGCCGTGCGTCATTGTCAAATGTTGAAATAGTGCCCTGTACACCCCGGTCTGCGTTACTGATATAAATCTTGAGAAGCACTGGGTTCCTCTACATCCCGTCCCCCAGTCACAAGTGAGTAAAGTTTTCTGTAATTCCTGCTTTAAGAAGCTTGAGTTAAATAGTTAAACTTGCACAATTAATTATTTTTTTTGAAAAATCTAGAGTACCCAATTCTTTTTTTTTCCCCAATTAAGGGGCAATTTAGCGTGGCCAATCCAACTGCCCTGCACATCTTTGGGTTGTGGGGGTGAGACCCACGCAGACATGGGAAGAATGTGCAGACCCCTCCTCATAATAACTGATAATAATAATCTTACATTGTCACAAGTATGAAGCTACTGTGAAAAGCCCCTCGTCGCCACATTCCGGCGCCTGTTCGGGTGCACGGGGAGAATTGAGAATTCCCAGCTGGTAGGGGAATTGAACCTGCTGACTTTGTTCTGCATCACAATCCAGCTGTCTAGCCCACTGAGCTAAACCAGCTAAACATGGACAGTGACCCGAGACTGGGGTCGGACCCGGGACCTCGGCGACGTGAGGCAGCAGTGCTAACCACTGCGCCACCGTGCTGCACGTAATGAAATTCTAGCGATGCTGAAAGCTACTGATTCAGATGACCACCTAGTTCAAATTAAAATGTCGACCGGCACCTCTATTCTTCACACAAAAAGCATAGTTTTCTAGGCAATTTGCAGCCTCAACTGATTAATACATTGGGAAGCAACGTAATGGTAGATTTAGAAATTATACGGCCGACACATTTTCCCAGAGCTCCTGCATCTCAAAATTTGACACTTGCATGCCTGACGGGCGCACATCAGTCAGCTTTTCAGAATGCAGTTGGGGCGGGTGGTCGAATTAAAGAAGGATTAAGGGATACGCAGTTTGTGCGATCCCACAAGATTTTGACCACTCCTCTTGTGGAGGGTAAATGCCCAGTCAGCAGGTTGGATCGAACAGTGTGCCTCCATATTGTCCCCCCTGTGTGATTCCACTGTTTGCAGAGGCCCCTGACGATAGAAAATGAGGAATACGTTACTGAGTACAACCTTTCCACGTGTCACACAGGGCAAGTAACATATTAATGGAGGGAGGGCAGCACGGTGGCACAGTGGTTAGCACTGCAGCCTCACGGCGCCGAGGTCCCAGGTTCGATCCCGGCTCTGGGTCACCCTCCGTGTGGAGTTTGCACATTCTCCCCGTGTTTGCGTGGGTCTCGCCCCCACAACCCAAAGATGTGCAGGGTCAGGTGGATTAGCCACGCTAAATTGCCCCTTAATTGGAAAAAATGGATTGGGTACCCTAAATTTATTTTTAAAATAGGAAAAAAAAAAATAATGGATGTCTGGGTTTACATGAGGCAGCTAATTATCGAGATGGGTGAAATGCCCAAATGAAGGCCTCAGGCCTGATAAATCTGGACCGCAGTCTGATCCTGTTGGGTCACCTTTTAAAGGGAGCTTGTCACATAAACTGAATCCAACTCTCTCTCTCGTTCCGTATGTTTTATTTTTCTATTATTCTTTTTTTTCATTATTATTCTTTTCTTTCCCCCTCCTCCTTCTCCCTCTCATTTTTCTACCTAACTTCCACCCTTCTGTTGTCCCCCCCCACCCACTCTCTCTTCACTGTAATTCTCTGCAGTGGGGTTCTCTCTTTCTCCCCCCCCCCCCTCTCTCTGTTAAAATGGATCAGGCCAGTGGCATCGTCTCAGAGGGATGGTGCCTCCACACGCTGGTAACCCCGCCTCTCTGGCCCTCTGTGCTGTGTCAGCAAGACCGAGGGGGCTCCCGCGCGCAGATAAACAGTTTCGCCCGTCAGCGAACATTGTGAGATTGCCCGTGTGCCCCCTCTAAAGCCCGCCAGATGTGCAGAAAATGAAGTGACCTTTTCCAAGATTTGGCAGCTGGCGCGCGAATGTCCGACACCGAAGTGAAAGGAGCGAGCTGAAATGAAAGGCTCCTTCAGTTTTACTTGTCCGCCCCCGAAAGAGATTTCGGAAGAATTCTGGAACTCGTCGAGAAATGAGTTGATACCCAAAAATAAAATGAAACGGGTAAACGCGGAAGAGTCGAGCCAGGGACGAACCTCAGCCCCAAGTCTCGACAACCTCAAAAACTGCTTTTCCCAATGGGCTTCCCGTCACACTGGAGTAACGTCAGCTGCCAGAGTGTGGAGACTTTGGCGATGGAACAATGGACTGCGAGATCTCAGTGAAAGAGCTGACAAAAGGTGGGGTGGCGTCGGGGGGGTGTGGGTGGGGGGGGAGGTGGAGAGATCCAAAACCAACCCCCCCCCCCCTCGCCCCCCTGACCCACCCTCGGAGAAATAGCCCCAGACAAAAGCTGAACTGGAAGAGGTTTGAAACGTAGGAAGCACATTTGCCCCTTTGTAAATCTAATCCGTTTGTTTGCAATTGTCAGTTTTTTAAATGAAATGAAATGAAAATCGCTTATTGTCACAAGTAGGCTTCAATGAAGTTACTGTGAAAAGCCCCTAGTCGCCACATTCCGGCGCCTGTTCGGGGAGGCTGTTATGGGAATTGAACCGTGTTGCTGGCTTGCCTTGGTCTGCTTTCAAAGCCAGCAATTTAGCCCAGTGTGCTAAACAGCAACATAAATTGGAAAAGATCTGTCCAATATTTATTGTTGAGCATTTTTAGATCAGGCCTTGTCCAGTTATTGCTCATCTGCATTTAAGGTTGCAGCAAGAATAACAACTTGTGCTTATATATACATTTTTAATTTAGAGTACCCCAAATTTGTTTTCTCCCAATTAAGGGGCAATTTAGCGTGGCCAGTCCACCGACCCCGCACATCTTTGGGTTGTGGGGGCGAGACCCACGCAAACACGGGGAGAATGTGCAAACTCCACCCGGACAGTAACCCAGAGCCGGGATTTGAACCCGGGTTTTCAGCGCTGTGAGGCAGCAGTGCTAACCACTGTAACGCCGTGCTGCCCCACCTCGTCCTTATTTATTTAAGCATATCTTCACGCCCACACTTTGTCCCTTTAGGGGAATGGCGGGGATAGATTATCAGCCTATTGAACCGTACTTTAAACATCCCATCTGTGGCCAACGGGTCAAGGTCGGAACGCGCCTCTTTACCACTATACCCGCCACAAAGAACCTTTCAAATAGCAAATTATCCCAGGGCACTTCAGTGAGGTGTTATCAAATAGAGGAGAAAGCAGGACAGGTGACCAGAAAGCTTCGTCAAACCACATGGGCTTTAGGGGGCGTCTGATAGGAGGAGAGAGAGTGTTGGAGAGGTTAAGGGGAGGAATTCGCTTGGGGCTCGGGCAGCCAAAGACATGGCTGCCGGTGGAGGAGTGATTTAAAATGGGGGCTGCTCTGGGGACGGGGGCCACATGGGAGGTGGTCACAGAGGGTTGGAGGAGATTACAGAGACGGGGAGGAGCAAGGCCATGGAGGGGAGTGATAAGGGAGGCAAACGGAAGATTCAGGAGTTTGTGCCATGTATATGCGCCATATTGGAACCGTATTCAATGCAGGCGTGTTCATTGAAACCAAGTAACCGATGTTCGTTGCTGTGCGACTTTTAAAAAGTTTTTTTTGACCCCTTTCCCTCAGACTTAGCATGAAATTCATAGAATGATAAATAATAATCCTCATTAGTGTCACAAGTAGGCTTACGTTAACACTGCAGTAAAATTGCAATAAACACTGTGAAAAGTGCGGGTACACAGAGGGAGAATTCAGAATGTCCAATTCACCTAACAAGCACGTCTTTCGTGACTTGTGGGAGGAAACCGGAGCACCCGGAGGAAACCCACGCAGACACGGGGAGAGCGTGCAGACTCCGCACAGACAGTGACCCAAGCCGGGAATCGGCTGCGAAGCAATAGTGCTAACCACTGTGCTGATGTGCAATAAAGCATAGGAGAAGGCCATTGATCCATTCATTTTGCCTGTGCTGGCTCTATGATGGAGCGGCCCAATTAGTCCTGCTCTTCGCGCACACCCCCTGTCAATTCTCCCCTTCGAATACTTACCAATTCCCCCTTTTGAAAGTTATCCTTCCACTGCCCTTTCAGGCACAACCAATCAGATAACAACAACGTGCTGAATAAAAACATTCTCTTCATCTGCCCCCCTCTGGTCCTCTTGTTGTTTGCCTTCAATCTGTGTCCCTCTGGTTGCTGACCCGCCTGCCACGAGAAACGGGGGGGGGGGGGGGCGGGAATCTCCGCCCCGCCACATTTCTGCCCCGACCGGCCGGCGGGATTCTCCGTTATGTCAGCCGGCCGATGGGGTTTCCCATTGTGGGGCAGCCCCACGCCGTCGGGAAACCCCCGGGTACCGGCATAACGGAGACTCCCGCCGGCGGACAATCCCGCCCCGGTTCTCATTTACTCGATCAAAACCGTGATGATTTTGAGCACCTCCGTCAAATATCCTCCTTAACCTTCTCTGCTCTAGCGAGGACAATCGCAGCCTCTCCAGTCTCCCCACTGAAGTCCCAAATTGTGGTTCAGTGCGGGACGCGGTATCGCACCAACAGCCTTGTCAGATGTCCAAAAGCAGAAACGAATTTACTGTGAGGGGTGTCACTGTGGGATCAGTGACGTGTGCCTTCAAGCAGAAGTGAATAGCGAGCTGTCTGGGTTAGGTAGAAGAACTAAAACCCTTGTCCAGTGCCCCTGAAACCCATTTCCTGTGCCCCCCCCCCCCCCCCCTTCTGCCGCCTTGGGTCCAGCTTCATGAACCCCGCAAATACCCAGGGATTGAACCCCAATCCTCCCAGGTCTGAATGGCTGAGCGATGCCTGTGGCAGCTGAGCCCAGAAGGTGAACCAGAGTCTTCTGTCCAAGGTAACACTTGTCTAATTGTCGGGTTGGTGTTGAGTTGTTAAATTTGCTTTATCACAGTGACTACGGGAGGGATTTTCCCCTCCTCTGTAGCATGTTCTACAACGGCCGAGAGCGGTTTGCAAGTGGCCAGCAGCAGGACCTCCTGGTCCCGCCATTGGTAATGCCGTTTCCGTTGAATGCGCCCCTCGCTACCACGGCGGAGGTGCACCATGGGCAGGACCATAAAATCCCGCCAGCGTAAGCGGCACTTCCGCTCCCTCCCGCTCCGCCAGGGTGACCGACTGCCCTGCAGTTTAAGCCACTGTTCCTCTTTTTGACTGTTTGTCCCACATTCCTTAAGGGTTGTCTTGGGTCCTGTATTTCTAGGCCAGCCTGCGGGAGTCTGACCCTGGGAGTCTCAGATGAGTGATTCGAGTGGGTCTGTGAGTCTGCCAGCCCAGATTTGACAATGTCGTAGCTCCCCATAAGTCAGAAATCTTGGCTGATTTCCCCCACATCCCAGCCTCTCTTATAGTCACCAGCAACTCCCCCCCCCCCCCCCCCCGCCCCCCAGGACCTCACCCCACCCCACAGCTTCCTGGTCCCACAGATGAAGTATCCCTTATCTTATTGGATTGGATTGGATTTGGGTTTACTGTCACGTGTACCGAGGTACAGTGAAAAGTATTGTTTTACATACAGTCCAGGCAGATCGTTCCATACATGGAAAAACATAGGACACACGATGGATGCACAATGTAAATACATAGACACAGGCATCGGGTGAAGCATACAGGAGTGTAGTACTCCTCAGTAGAGAAGATGTGTGAAGAGATCAGTTCAGTCCATAAGAGGGTCGTTTCGGAGTCTGGTGACAGTGGGGAAGCAGCTGTTTTTGAGTCTGTTTGTGCGTGTTCTCAGGCTTTTGTATCTCCTGCCCGATGGAAGAAGTTGGAAGAGTGAGTAAGCCGGGTGGGAGGGGTCTTTGATTATGCTGCCCGCTTTCCCCAGGCAGCGGGAGGTGTAGATGGAGTCAATGGATGGGAGGCCGGTTCGTGCGATGGACTGGGCGGTGTTCACGACTCTCTGAAGTTTCTTGCGGTCCTGGGCTGAGCAGTTGCCATACCAGGCTGTGATGCAGCCCAATAGGATGCTTTCTATGGTGCATCTGTAAAAGTTGGTAAGAGTTAATGTGGACATGCTGAATTTCCTTAGTTTCCTGAGGAAGTAACGGCGCTGTTGTGCTTTCTTGGTGGTAGCGTCGACGTGGGTGGATCAGGACAGATTGTTGGAGATGTGCACCCCTGGGAATTTGAAGCTGTCAACCATCTCCATTGATGCTGACAGGGGTGTGTACGATGCTTTGCTCCCTGAAGTCAATGACCAGCTCTTTAGTTTTGCTGACGTTGAGGGAGAGATTCTTGTGGTTACACCACCCCACATTGTTGTTTTATTTCATAAAGGTTATTCACCATGCCACCACTAACCCCTCCGTTCCGCCACTGTGTCTGTCTTTCTCTCTCCCTGTCTTCTCTTCTAATCTCACACACTCTGTGTATGTAAGGTTTTGAAGGGTATGCTCTCCTTAGTTTACCATTTAATAATTTGAATGGACAGGGGGCGGTGATTTCCCGACACTACTGAATCCCAACGAGGACACGACAAGCAACACGGGACTGATAACGTTCCCTCTTTGTTTGTTATTAAAGTGTTTATTCTGGCATTTACAGTCCTCCGCCGAAGGCAACCGGCCATTCTTACGCGGCCTGGGTCTGCACCTACGTCTGATTCCAGTCACACACCAATGGGGTTGACTCTTAACTGCTGCCACCATCATTTTGAGGGCAATTGGGGCCTAGCCAATGGTGGTTAACACGACTGCCTCACAGCGCCAGGCACCCGGTTTCGATTCCGGCATTAGGCCACTATCTGTATGTATGTTTTCTCCGTGTCTTTTTGGATCTCCTCCGGGTGCTCTGGTTTCCGCCCACATTCCAAAGATGTGCAGATTAGGTGGATTGGCCGTGATAAGTTGCCCCTTAGTGTCCAATGGCTCGATGGGGTTCTGGGGACAGGGCAGATGGGCCGTTCCTTCCGGGGGTCGGCACACACTTGGTGGGCCGAATGGCCTCTTTCTGTACTGTAGGGCTTCTTTGAAGAACATCATACCCTGAGAATGAATAAAGATATATCAGATGTAGACACAGGGGCTCGCTCAGACAAGTACATACACATCGGATCAGGTCGGGTGTTCGTCATTTTACGCAATAGCAATTTTATAAATTTAGAGTACCCAATTAATTTTTTCCAATTAAGGGGCAATTTAGCGTGGCCAATCCACCTACCCTGCACATCTTTGGGTTGTGGGGGCGAAACCCACGCAGACACGGGGAGAATGTGCAAACTCCACCCGGACAGTGACCCAGAGCCGGGATCGAACCTGGGACCTCGGCGCCGCGAGGCAGCGGTGCTAGCCATTGCGCCACCATAGAATCATAGAATCATAGAAGTTTACAGCATGGAAACAGGCCCTTCGGCCCAACCAGTCCATGCCGCCCAGTTTTTTACCATTAAGCTAGTCCCAGTTGCCCGCACTTGGCCCATAACCCTCTATACCCATCTTACCCATGTAACCATCTAAATGCTTTTTGAAAGACACAATTGTACCCGCTTCTACTACTACCTCTGGCAGCCCATTCCAGACACTCACTACCCTCTGAGTGTCATGCTGCCAAACATTTTCAATGGCAAGTTATACTACGGGAGACAGCTGATTGGGTGATGGATAGAAGTTAGCTGATTGGAAGATGGATAGAAGGTAGCTGATTCGATGATGGTTCGAAGCTAGCTGATTGGATGATGGATAGAAGCTAGCCGATTGGATGATGGATAGAAGCTAGCTGATTGGATGATGACGTGGAGATGCCGGCGTTGGACTGGGGTGAGCACAGTAAGAACTCTTACAACACCAGGTTAAAGTCCAACAGGTTTGTTTCAAACACTAGCTTTTGGATCACTGCTCCTTCCTCAGGTGAATGAGTGGATGATGGATTGAAGTTAGCTGATTGGATGATGGATAGAAGTTAACTGATTGGGTGATGGATGAAAGCTAGCTGATTGGATAATGGATAGAAGCCAACTGATTGGATGATGGATAGAAGTTAGCTGATTGGATGAAGGATAGAAGTTAGCTGATTGGATGATGGATAGAAGCTAGCTGATTGGATGATGGATGGGAGCAGCTCATTGGGTGATGATTGGTGAGTGTGCAAATTTTTGGACCACCTGTGGCTTGCATCTCAGAAGATGTGGGGAAGTGAAATCACATTTTAAAAAAAATCTTTCAATATTTTTCCTTGCAGCGTTTAATCCCAACACGAGAGGGAAGTAGGGGGAATAAAGGCTTCTTTTAAATTTTTTTATCGGATACCCAAAATACACGCCCTACAATACCAAGATTGCGCGGGATTCTGTAGTTCTGGGGATAAAGGGAGGGTGGAGGCAGAGCTCGAATTGGGGAAGAGGAGTGGGCAGTGAGGAGGGATTTGGAGGAGAAGGACAGATGGATAAAGTGAATGAGAGAAGTATGTTGGGGTTTCCCTTGGAAAAGGGCACAACCCCAACACCATAGAATCATAGAATTTACAGTGCAGAAGGAGGCCATTTGGCCCATCAGGTCAGCACCGGCTCCCGGAAAGAGCACCCCACCCAAGCCCATACCCCCACCCCATCCCCACAACCCAGCAACCCCACCCAACACTAAGGGCAATTTTGGACACTAAGGGCAATTTAGCATGGCCAATCCACCTAACCCGCACATCTTTGGACTGTGGGAGGAAACCGGAGCACCCGGAGGAAACCCACGCACACACGGGGAGGACGTGCAGACTCCGCACAGACAGCGACCCAAGCTGGGAATCGAACCTGGGACCCTGGAGCTGTGAAGCAATTGTGCTAACCACTATGCTACAGTGCTCCCCACCAAGTGCAGATTACTGACTGTGTGACTCCTCGATAGTGTGACTGACTCCTCGATTGTGTGACCCTGTCACTCTGTGAGTGACTCCTCGATAGTGTGACCCGGTCACTGTGTGACTGACTCCTCGATAGTGAGACCCTGTCACTGTGTGACTGACGTCTCGATAGTGTGACCATGTCACTGTGTGACTGACCTCTCGATAGTGTGACCCTGTCACTGTGTGACTGACATCTCGATAGTGTGACCCTGTCACTCTGTGACTGACCCCTCGACAGTGTGACCCTGTCACAGTGCGACTGACTCCTCCATAGTGAGACCCTGTCACTGTGTGACTGACCCCTCGATAGTGTCACCCTGTCACTGTGCGACTGACTCCTCGATAGTGTGACCCAGTCACTGTCTGACTGACGCCTCGATAGTGTCACCCTGTCACTGTGTGACTGACTCCTCGAAAGTGTGAACCTGTCACTGTGTCACTGACTCCTTCGATACTGTGACCCTGTCACTGTGTGACTGACACCTCGATAGTGTGACCCTGTCATTGTGTGACTGACCATCGATAGTGTGACCCTGTCACTGTGTGACTGACTCCTCGATAGTGTCACCCTGTCACTGTGCGACTGACTCCTCGATAGTGTGACCCTGTCATTGTGTGACTGACTCCTCCATAGTGAGACCCTGTCACTGTGTGACTGACCCCTCGATAGTGTCACCCTGTCACTGTGCGACTGACCCCTCGATAGTGTGACCCTTTCACTGTGCGACTGACCCCTCGATAGTGTGACCCTGTCATTGTGTGACTGACTCCTCGATAGTGTGACCCAGTCACTTAGTGATTGATCCCTCGATAGTGTGAACCTGTCACTGTGTGACTGACATCTCGATAGTGTGACCCTGTCACTGTGTGACTGACATCTCGATAGTGTGACCCTGTCACTCTGTGACTGACATCTCGATAGTGTGACCCTGTCATTGTGTGACTGACTCCTCGATAGTGTGACCCTGTCACTGTGTGACTGACTCCTCGATAGTGTGAACCTGTCACTGTGTGACTGACTCCTTCGATAGTGTGACCCTGTCACTGTGTGACTGGCACCTCGATTGTGTGACCCTGTCACTGTGTGACTGGCTCCTCGAAAGTGTGACCCTGGCACTGTGTGACTAGCTCCTCGATAGTGTGACCCTGTCACTGTGTGACTGAATCCTCGAAAGTGTGAACCTGTCACTGTGTGACTGAATCCTCGAAAGTGTGAACCTGTCTCTGTGTGACTGAATCCTCGATAGTGAGACCCAGTCACTGTGCGATTGACATCTCGATAGTGTGAACCTGTCACTGTGTGACTGACGCCTCGAAAGTGTGAACCTGTCACTGTGTGACTGACTCCTTCGATACTGTGACCCTGTCACTGTGTGACTGACACCTCGATAGTGAGACCCTGTCACTGTGTGACTGACTCCTCGAAAGTGTGAACCTGTCACTGTGTGACTGACTCCTTCGATACTGTGACCCTGTCACTGTGTGTCTGACACCTCGATAGTGTGACCCTGTCACTGTCTGACTGGCTCCTCGAAGGTGTGACCCTGACACTGTGTGACTGACTCCACGATAGTGTGACCCTGTCACTGTGTGACTGACTCCCCGATAGTGTGACCCTGTCACTGTGTGACTGACTCCTCGATAGTGCGGCCCTGTCACTGTGTGATTGACATCTCGATAGTGCGGCCCTGTCATTGTGTGACTGACTCTTCGATAGTGTGACCCTGTCACTGTGTGACTGACTCCTCGATAGTGTGACCCTGTCACTGTGTGACTGACTCCTCGATAGTGTGAACCTGTGACTGTGTGACTGACCCCTTGATAGTGTGACCCTGTCACTGTGTGATTGACATCTCGATAGTGTGACCCTGTCACTGTGTGACTGACTCCTCAATAGTGTGACCCTGTCACTGTGTGACTGACTCCTCGATAGTGTGGCCCTGTCATTGTGTGATTGACATCTCGATAGTGTGACCCTGTCACTGTGTGACTGACTCCTCGATAGTGTGACCCTGTCACTGTGTGACTGACCCCTTGATAGTGTGACCCTGTCACTGTGTGAGTGACTCCTCGATAGTGTGACCCTGTCACTGTGTGACTGACTCCTCGATAGTGTGACCCTGTCACTGTGTGACTGACTCCTCGATAGTGTGACCCTGTCACTGTGTGACTGGCTCCTCGAAAGTGTGAACCTGTGACTGTGTGACTGACCCCTTGATAGTGTGACCCTGTCACTGTGTGATTGACATCTCGATAGTGTGACCCTGTCACTGTGTGACTGACTCCTCGATAGTGTGACCCTGTCACTGTGTGACTGACTCCTCGATAGTGTGACCCTGTCACTGTGTGATTGACATCTCGATAGTGTGACCCTGTCACTGTGTGACTGACTCCTCAATAGTGTGACCCTGTCACTGTGAGACTGACATCTCGATAGTGTGACCCTGTCAATGTGTGACTGACTCCTCGATCGTGTGACCCTGTCACTGTGTGATTGACTCCTCAATAGTGTGACCCTGTCACTGTGTGAGTGACTCCTCGATAGTTTGACTGTGTGACTGACTCCTCAATAGTGTGACTGTGTGACTGACTCCACGATAGTGTGACCCTGTCACTGTGTGACTGACTCCTCAATAGTGTGACTGTGTGACTGACCCCTCGATAGTGTGACCCTGCCACTGTGTGACTGACCCCTCGATAGTGTGACCCTGTCATTTGGTGACTGACCCCTCGATAGTGTGACCCTGTCACTGTGTGATTGACATCTCGATAGTGTGACCCTGCCACTGTGTGACTGACCCCTCGATAGTGTGACCCTGCCACTGTGTGACTGACTCCTCAATAGTGTCACTGATGACTGACCCCTCGATAGTGTGACCCTGCCGCTGTGTGACTGACCCCTCGATAGTGTGACCCTGTCATTTGGTGACTGACCCCTCGATAGTGTGACCCTGTCACTGTGTGATTGACATCTCGGTAGTGTGACCCTGCCACTGTGTGACTGACCCCTCGATAGTGTGACCGTGTCACTGTGTGATTGACTCCTCGATAGTGTGATACTGCCAGTGTGACTGACATCCCGATAGTGTGATCCTGTCACTGTGTGACTGACTCCTCGATAGTGTGACCATGCCACTGTGTGACTGACTCCTCAATAGTGTGACCCTGTCACTGTGTGACTGACATCCCGATAGTGTGATCCTGTCACTGTGTGACTGACTCCTCGATAGTGAGACTCTGTAACTGTGCGATTGACATCTCGATAGTGTGACCCTGTCACTGTGTGACTGACCCCTCGATAGTGTGACCCTGTCACTGTGTGACTGACTCCTCGAAAGTGTGAACCTGTCACTGTGTGACTGACTCCTTCGATAGTGTGACCCTGTCACTGTGTGACGGACACCTCGATAGTGTGACCCTGTCACTGTGTGACTGGCTCCTCGAAAGTGTGACCCTGTCACTGTGTGACTGTATCCTCGAAAGTGTGACCCTGTCACTGTGTGACTGAATCCTCGAAAGTGTGAACCTGTCTCTGTGTGACTGAATCCTCGATAGTGAGACCCTGTCACTGTGCGATTGATATCTCGATAGTGTGACCCTGTCACTGTGTGACTGACTCCTCGAAAGTGTGAACCTGTCACTGTGTGACTAACTCCTTCGATACCGTGACCCTGTCACTGTGTGACTGACACCTCGATAGTGTGACCCTGTCACTGTGTGACTGGCTCCTCAAAAGTGTGACCCTGACACTGTGTGACTGAATCCTCGATAGTGTGACCCTGTCACTGTGTGACTGACTCCCCGACAGTGTGACCCTGTCACTGTGTGACCGACCCCTCAATAGTGTGACCCTGTCACTGTGTGATTGACATCTCGATAGTGTGACCCTGTCACTGAGTGTCTGACATCCTGATAGTGTGACCCTGTCACTGTGTGACTGACACCTCGATAGTGTGACCCTGTGACTGTGTGACTGACTCCTTCGATACTGTGACCCTGTCAATGTGTGACTGACATCCTGATAGTGTGACCCTGTCACTGAGTGACTGACATCCTGATAGTGTGACCCTGTCACTTTGTGACTGACTCCTCAATAGTGTGACCCTGTCACCGTGTGACTGACATCCTGATAGTGTGACCCTGTCACTTTGTGACTGACTCCTCAATAGTGTGACCCTGTCACTGTGTGAGTGACTCCTCAATAGTGTGACTGTGTGACTGACTCCTCAATAGTGTGACCCAGTCACTGTGTGACTGACTCCTCAATAGTGTGACTGTGTGACTGACTCCTCAATAGTGTGACTGTGAGACTGACTCCTCGATAGTGTGACCCTGTCACTGTGTGACTGACTCCTCATTAGTGTGACTCTGTGACTGACTCCTCGATAGTGTGACTGTGTGACTGACTCCTCGATAGTGTGACCCTGTCACTGTGTGACTGACTCCTCGATAGTGTGACCCTGTCACTGTGTGACTGACTCCTCGATAGTGTGACCCTGTCACTGTGTGACTGACTCCTCAATTGTGTGACTGTGTGACTGACTCTTCAATAGTTTGACTGTGTGAGTGACTCCTCGATAGTGTGACCCTGTCACTGTGTGACTGACTCCTCGATAGTGTGACCCTGTCACTGTGTGACTGACTCCTCAATAGTGTGACCCTGTGACTGTGTGAGTGACTCCTCGATAGTGTGACCCTGTCACTGTGTGACTGACATCCTGATAGTGTGACCCTGTCACTGTGTGACTGACTCCTCAATAGTGTGACCCTGTGACTGTGTGACTGACTCCTCGATCGTGTGACCCTGTCACTGTGTGATTGACTCCTCAATAGTGTGACCCTGTCACTGTGTGAGTGACTCCTCGATAGTTTGACTGTGTGACTGACTCCTCAATAGTGTGACTGTGTGACTGACTCCTCGATAGTGTGACCCTGTCACTGTGTGACTGACTCCTCAATAGTGTGACTGTGTGACTGACTCCTCAATAGTGTGACTGTGAGACTGACTCCTCGATAGTGTGACCCTGTCACTGTGTGACTGACCCCTCGATAGTGTGACCCTGTCACAGTGTGACTGACATCCCGATAGTGTGACCCTGTCACTGTGTGACTGACTCCTCGATAGTGTGACACTGCCAGTGTGACTGACATCTCGATAGTGTGACCCTGTCACTGTGTGACTGACTCCTCGATAGTGAGACTCTGTAACTGTGCGATTGACATCTCGATAGTGTGACCCTGTCACGTGTGACTGACCCCTCGATAGTGTGACCCTGTCACTGTGTGACTGACTCCTCGAAAGTGTGAACCTGTCACTGTGTGACTGACTCCTTCGATAGTGTGACCCTGTCACTGTGTGACTGACACCTCGATAGTGTGACACTGTCACTGTGTGACAGGCTCCTCGAAAGTGTGACCCTGTCACTGTGTGACTGACTCCTCAATAGTGTGACTGTGTGACTGACTCCTCGAAAGTGTGAACCTGTCACTGTGTGACTGACTCCTTCGATAGTGTGACCCTGTCACTGTGTGACTGACACCTCGATAGTGTGACACTGTCACTGTGTGACTGGCTCCTCGAAAGTGTGACACTGTCACTGTGTGACTGTATCCTCGAAAGTGTGACCCTGTCACTGTGTGACTGAATCCTCAAAAGTGTGAACCTGTCACTGTGTGACTGAATCCTTGAAAGTGTGAACCTGTCTCTGTGTGACTGAATCCTCGATAGTGAGACCCTGTCACTGTGCGATTGATATCTCGATAGTGTGACCCTGTCACTGTGTGAATGACTCCTCGAAAGTGTGAACCTGTCACTGTGTGACTGACTCCTCGATACCGTGACCCTGTCACTGTGTGACTGACACCTCGATAGTGTGACCCTGTCACTGTGTGACTGGCTCCTCGAAAGTGTGACCCTGACACTGTGTGACTGAATCCTCGATAGTGTGACCCTGTCACTGTGTGACTGACTCCCCGACAGTGTGACCCTGTCACTGTGTGACCGACCCCTCAATAGTGTGACCCTGTGACTGTGTGACTGACTCCTTCGATACTGTGACCCTGTCAATGTGTGACTGACATCCTGATAGTGTGACCCTGTCACTTTGTGACTGACTCCTCAATAGTGTGACCCTGTCACTGTGTGACTGAATCCTCGATAGTGTGACCCTGTCACTTTGTGACTGACTCCTCAATAGTGTGACCCTGTCACTGTGTGAGTGACTCCTCGATAGTGTGACTGTGTGACTGACTCCTCGATAGTGTGACCCAGTCACTGTGTGACTGACTCCTCAATAGTGTGACTGTGTGACTGACTCCTCAATAGTGTGACTGTGAGACTGACTCCTCGATAGTGTGACCCTGTCACTGTGTGACTGACTCCTCATTAGTGTGACTCTGTGACTGACTCCTCGATAGTGTGACTGTGTGACTGACTCCTCGATAGTGTGACCCTGTCACTGTGTGACTGACTCCTCGATAGTGTGACCCTGTCACTGTGTGACTGACTCCTCGATAGTGTGACCCTGTCACTGTGTGACTGACTCCTCAATAGTGTGACTGTGTGACTGACTCCTCAATAGTGTGACTGTGTGACTGACTCCTCGATAGTGTGACCCTGTCACTGTGTCACTGACTCCTCAATAGTGTGACTGTGTGACTGACTCCTCGATAGTGTGACTGTGTGACTGACTCCTCGATAGTGTGACCCTGTCACTGTGTGACTGACTCCTCGATAGTGTGACCATGTCACGGGGTGACTGACCCCTCGATAGTGTGACCCTGTCATTGTGTGACTGACATCTCAATAGTGTGACCCTGTCACTGTGTTACTGACCCCTCGATAGTGTGACACTGTCACTGTGTGACTGACTCCTCGATAGTGTGACCCTGTCACTGTGTGAGTGACTCCTCGATAGTGTGACCCTGTCACTGTGCGAGTGACTCCTCCACAGTGTGACCCTGTCACTGTGTGACTGACTCCTCGATAGTGTCAGTGTGTGACTGACTCCTCGATAGTGTGACCCTGTCACTGTGTGACTGACTCCTCGATAGTGTTACTGTGTGACTGACTCCTCGATAGTGTGACCCTGTCACTGTGTGACTGACTGCTCGATAGTGTCACTGTGTGACTGACTCCTCGATAGTGTGACCCTGTCACTGTGTGACTGACTGCTCGATAATGTCACTGTGTGACTGACACCTCAATAGTGTGACCCTGTCACTGTGTGACTGACTCCTTGATAGTGTCACTGTGTGACTGACTCCTCGATAGTGTGACCCTGTCACTGTGTGACTGACTCCCCGATAGTGTGACCCTGTCACTGTGTGACAGACCCCTCAATAGTATGACCCTGTCACTGTGTGACTGACTGCTCGATAGTGTGACCCTGTCACTGTGTGACTGAATCCTCGAAAGTGAGACCCTGTCACTGTGTGATTGAATCCTCGAAAGTGTGAACCTGTGACTGTGTGACTGAATCCTCGATAGTGTGACCCTGTCACTGTGTGACTGACTCCTCGATAGTGTGACTGTGTGACTGACTCCTCAATAGTGTGACTGTGTGACTGACTCCTCGATAGTGTGACCCTGTGACTGTGTGAGTGACTCCTCGATAATGTGACCCTGTCACTGTGTGACTGACATCCCGATAGTGTGACCCTGTCACTGTGTGACTTACTCCTCGATAGTGTGACCCTGTCACTGTGTGACTGACTCCTCGATAGTGTGACCCTGTCACTGTGTGACTGACTCCTCAATAGTGTGACCCTGTGACTGTGTGACTGAGTCCTCGATCGTGTGACCCTGTGACTGTGTGAGTGACTCGTCGATAGTGTGACCCTGTCACTGTGTGACTGACTCCTCAATAGTGTGACCTGTCACTGTGTGAGTGACTCCTCGATAGTGTGACTGTGTGACTCACTCCTCAATAGTGTGACTCTGTGACTGACTCCTCGATAGTGTCACTGTGTGACTGACCCCTCGATAGTGTGACCCTGCCACTGTGTGACTGACCCCTCGATAGTGTGACCCTGTCACTTGGTGACTAATCCCTCGATAGTGTGACCCTGTCACTGTGTGATTGACATCTCGATAGTGTGACCCTGCCACTGTGTGACTGACCCCTCGATAGTGTGACCCTGTCACAGTGTGACTGTCTCCTCGAAAGTGTGACCCTGTCACTGTGTGACTGACTCCTCGATAGTGTGACACTGCCAGTGTGACTGACATCTCGATAGTGTGATCCTGTTACTGTGTGACTGACTCCTCGATAGTGTGACCATGTCACTGTGTGACTGACTCCTCAATAGTGTGACCCTGTCACTGTGTGACTGACATCCCGATAGTGTGACCCTGTCACTGTGTGACTGACTCCTCGATAGTGTGACACTGCCAGTGTGACTGACTCCTCGATAGTGAGACTCCGTAACTGTGCGATTGACATCTCGATAGTGTGAACCTGTCACTGTGTGACTGACTCCTTCGATAGTGTGACCCTGTCACTGTGTGACTGACACCTCGATAGTGTGACCCTGTCACTGTGTGACTGACTCCTCGAAAGTGTGACCCTGTCACTGTGTGACTGACTCCTCGAAAGTGTGAACCTGTCACTGTGTGACTAACTCCTTCGATACCGTGACCCTGTCACTGTGTGACTGACACCTCGATAGTGTGACCCTGTCACTGTGTGACTGGCTCCTCAAAAGTGTGACCCTGACACTGTGTGACTGAATCCTCGATAGTGTGACCCTGTCACTGTGTGACTGACTCCCCGACAGTGTGACCCTGTCACTGTGTGACCGACCCCTCAATAGTGTGACCCTGTCACTGTGTGATTGACATCTCGATAGTGTGACCCTGTCACTGAGTGTCTGACATCCTGATAGTGTGACCCTGTCACTGTGTGACTGACACCTCGATAGTGTGACCCTGTGACTGTGTGACTGACATCCTGATAGTGTGACCCTGTCACTGAGTGACAGACATCCTGATAGTGCGACCCTGTCACTTTGTGACTGACTCCTCAATAGTGTGACCCTGTCACCGTGTGACTGACATCCTGATAGTGTGACCCTGTCACTTTGTGACTGACTCCTCAATAGTGTGACCCTGTCACTGTGTGAGTGACTCCTCGATAGTGTGACTGTGTGACTGACTCCTCGATAGTGTGACCCAGTCACTGTGTGACTGACTCCTCATTAGTGTGACTCTGTGACTGACTCCTCGATAGTGTGACTGTGTGACTGACTCCTCGATAGTGTGACCCTGTCACTGTGTGACTGACTCCTCATTAGTGTGACTCTGTGACTGACTCCTCGATAGTGTGACTGTGTGACTGACTCCTCGATAGTGTGACCCTGTCACTGTGTGACTGACTCCTCGATAGTGTGACCCTGTCACTGTGTGACTGACTCCTCGATAGTGTGACCCTGTCACTGTGTGACTGACTCCTCAATTGTGTGACTGTGTGACTGACTCTTCAATAGTGTGACTGTGTGAGTGACTCCTCGATTGTGTGACCCTGTCACTGTGTGACTGACTCCTCGATAGTGTGACCCTGTCACTGTGTGACTGACTCCTCAATAGTGTGACCCTGTGACTGTGTGAGTGACTCCTCGATAGTGTGACCCTGTCACTGTGTGACTGACATCCTGATAGTGTGACCCTGTCACTGTGTGACTGACTCCTCAATAGTGTGACCCTGTGACTGTGTGACTGACTCCTCGATCGTGTGACCCTGTCACTGTGTGATTGACTCCTCAATAGTGTGACCCTGTCACTGTGTGTGTGACTCCTCGATAGTTTGACTGTGTGACTGACTCCTCAATAGTGTGACTGTGTGACTGACTCCTCGATAGTGTGACTCTGTCACTGTGTGACTGACTCCTCAATAGTGTGACTGTGTGACTGACTCCTCAATAGTGTGACTGTGAGACTGACTCCTCGATAGTGTGACCCTGTCACTGTGTGACTGACCCCTCGATAGTGTGACCCTGTCACAGTGTGACTGACATCCCGATAGTGTGACCCTGTCACTGTGTGACTGACTCCTCGATAGTGTGACACTGCCAGTGTGACTGACATCTCGATAGTGTGACCCTGTCACTGTGTGACTGACTCCTCGATAGTGAGACTCTGTAACTGTGCGATTGACATCTCGATAGTGTGACCCTGTCACGTGTGACTGACCCCTCGATAGTGTGACCCTGTCACTGTGTGACTGACTCCTCGAAAGTGTGAACCTGTCACTGTGTGACTGACTCCTTCGATAGTGTGACCCTGTCACTGTGTGACTGACTCCTCATTAGTGTGACTCTGTGACTGACTCCTCGATAGTGTGACTGTGTGACTGACTCCTCGATAGTGTGACCCTGTCACTGTGTGACTGACTCCTCGATAGTGTGACCCTGTCACTGTGTGACTGACTCCTCGATAGTGTGACCCTGTCACTGTGTGACTGACTCCTCAATAGTGTGACTGTGTGACTGACTCCTCAATAGTGTGACTGTGTGACTGACTCCTCGATAGTGTGACCCTGTCACTGTGTCACTGACTGCTCAATAGTGTGACTGTGTGACTGACTCCTCGATAGTGTGACTGTGTGACTGACTCCTCGATAGTGTGACCCTGTCACTGTGTGACTGACTCCTCGATAGTGTGACCATGTCACGGGGTGACTGACCCCTCGATAGTGTGACCCTGTCATTGTGTGACTGACATCTCAGTAGTGTGACCCTGTCACTGTGTTACTGACCCCTCGATAGTGTGACACTGTCACTGTGTGACTGACTCCTCGATAGTGTGACCCTGTCACTGTGTGAGTGACTTCTCGATAGTGTGACGCTGTCACTGTGCGAGTGACTCCTCCATAGTGTGACCCTGTCACTGTGTGACTGACTCCTCGATAGTGTCAGTGTGTGACTGACTCCTCGATAGTGTGACCCTGTCACTGTGTGACTGACTCCTCGATAGTGTTACTGTGTGACTGACTCCTCGATAGTGTGACCCTGTCACTGTGTGACTGACTGCTCGATAGTGTCACTGTGTGACTGACTCATCGATAGTGTGACCCTGTCACTGTGTGACTGACTGCTCGATAATGTCACTGTGTGACTGACACCTCAATAGTGTGACCCTGTCACTGTGTGACTGACTCCTTGATAGTGTCACTGTGTGACTGACTCCTCGATAGTGTGACCCTGTCACTGTGTGACTGACTCCCCGATAGTGTGACCCTGTCACTGTGTGACAGACCCCTCAATAGTATGACCCTGTCACTGTGTGACTGACTGCTCGATAGTGTGACCCTGTCACTGTGTGACTGAATCCTCGAAAGTGAGACCCTGTCACTGTGTGATTGAATCCTCGAAAGTGTGAACCTGTAACTGTGTGACTGAATCCTCGATAGTGTGACCCTGTCACTGTGTGACTGACTCCTCGATAGTGTGACTGTGTGACTGACTCCTCAATAGTGTGACTGTGTGACTGACTCCTCGATAGTGTGACCCTGTGACTGTGTGAGTGACTCCTCGATAATGTGACCCTGTCACTGTGTGACTGACATCCCGATAGTGTGACCCTGTCACTGTGTGACTTACTCCTCGATAGTGTGACCCTGTCACTGTGTGACTGACTCCTCGATAGTGTGACCCTGTCACTGTGTGACTGACTCCTCAATAGTGTGACCCTGTGACTGTGTGACTGAGTCCTCGATCGTGTGACCCTGTGACTGTGTGAGTGACTCGTCGATAGTGTGACCCTGTCACTGTGTGACTGACTCCTCAATAGTGTGACCTGTCACTGTGTGAGTGACTCCTCGATAGTGTGACTGTGTGACTCACTCCTCAATAGTGTGACTCTGTGACTGACTCCTCGATAGTGTCACTGTGTGACTGACCCCTCGATAGTGTGACCCTGCCACTGTGTGACTGACCCCTCGATAGTGTGACCCTGTCACTTGGTGACTAATCCCTCGATAGTGTGACCCTGTCACTGTGTGATTGACATCTCGATAGTGTGACCCTGCCACTGTGTGACTGACCCCTCGATAGTGTGACCCTGTCACAGTGTGACTGTCTCCTCGAAAGTGTGACCCTGTCACTGTGTGACTGACTCCTCGATAGTGTGACACTGCCAGTGTGACTGACATCTCGATAGTGTGATCCTGTTACTGTGTGACTGACTCCTCGATAGTGTGACCATGTCACTGTGTGACTGACTCCTCAATAGTGTGACCCTGTCACTGTGTGACTGACATCCCGATAGTGTGACCCTGTCACTGTGTGACTGACTCCTCGATAGTGAGACTCCGTAACTGTGCGATTGACATCTCGATAGTGTGAACCTGTCACTGTGTGACTGACTCCTTCGATAGTGTGACCCTGTCACTGTGTGACTGACACCTCGATAGTGTGACCCTGTCACTGTGTGACTGACTCCTCGAAAGTGTGACCCTGTCACTGTGTGACTGACTCCTCGAAAGTGTGAACCTGTCACTGTGTGACTAACTCCTTCGATACCGTGACCCTGTCACTGTGTGACTGACACCTCGATAGTGTGACCCTGTCACTGTGTGACTGGCTCCTCAAAAGTGTGACCCTGACACTGTGTGACTGAATCCTCGATAGTGTGACCCTGTCACTGTGTGACTGACTCCCCGACAGTGTGACCCTGTCACTGTGTGACCGACCCCTCAATAGTGTGACCCTGTCACTGTGTGATTGACATCTCGATAGTGTGACCCTGTCACTGAGTGTCTGACATCCTGATAGTGTGACCCTGTCACTGTGTGACTGACACCTCGATAGTGTGACCCTGTGACTGTGTGACTGACATCCTGATAGTGTGACCCTGTCACTGAGTGACTGACATCCTGATAGTGTGACCCTGTCACTTTGTGACTGACTCCTCAATAGTGTGACCCTGTCACTGTGTGACTGACACCTCGATAGTGTGACCCTGTCACTGTGTGACTGACTCCTCGAAAGTGTGACCCTGTCACTGTGTGACTGACTCCTCGAAAGTGTGAACCTGTCACTGTGTGACTAACTCCTTCGATACCGTGACCCTGTCACTGTGTGACTGACACCTCGATAGTGTGACCCTGTCACTGTGTGACTGGCTCCTCAAAAGTGTGACCCTGACACTGTGTGACTGAATCCTCGATAGTGTGACCCTGTCACTGTGTGACTGACTCCCCGACAGTGTGACCCTGTCACTGTGTGACCGACCCCTCAATAGTGTGACCCTGTCACTGTGTGATTGACATCTCGATAGTGTGACCCTGTCACTGAGTGTCTGACATCCTGATAGTGTGACCCTGTCACTGTGTGACTGACACCTCGATAGTGTGACCCTGTGACTGTGTGACTGACATCCTGATAGTGTGACCCTGTCACTGAGTGACTGACATCCTGATAGTGTGACCCTGTCACTTTGTGACTGACTCCTCAATAGTGTGACCCTGTCACCGTGTGACTGACATCCTGATAGTGTGACCCTGTCACTTTGTGACTGACTCCTCAATAGTGTGACCCTGTCACTGTGTGAGTGACTCCTCGATAGTGTGACTGTGTGACTGACTCCTCGATAGTGTGACCCAGTCACTGTGTGACTGACTCCTCATTAGTGTGACTCTGTGACTGACTCCTCGATAGTGTGACTGTGTGACTGACTCCTCGATAGTGTGACCCTGTCACTGTGTGACTGACTCCTCATTAGTGTGACTCTGTGACTGACTCCTCGATAGTGTGACTGTGTGACTGACTCCTCGATAGTGTGACCCTGTCACTGTGTGACTGACTCCTCGATAGTGTGACCCTGTCACTGTGTGACTGACTCCTCGATAGTGTGACCCTGTCACTGTGTGACTGACTCCTCAATTGTGTGACTGTGTGACTGACTCTTCAATAGTGTGACTGTGTGAGTGACTCCTCGATAGTGTGACCCTGTCACTGTGTGACTGACTCCTCGATAGTGTGACCCTGTCACTGTGTGACTGACTCCTCAATAGTGTCACCCTGTGACTGTGTGAGTGACTCCTCGATAGTGTGACCCTGTCACTGTGTGACTGACATCCTGATAGTGTGACCCTGTCACTGTGTGACTGACTCCTCAATAGTGTGACCCTGTGACTGTGTGACTGATTCCTCGATCGTGTGACCCTGTCACTGTGTGATTGACTCCTCAATAGTGTGACCCTGTCACTGTGTGAGTGACTCCTCGATAGTTTGACTGTGTGACTGACTCCTCAATAGTGTGACTGTGTGACTGACTCCTCGATAGTGTGACTCTGTCACTGTGTGACTGACTCCTCAATAGTGTGACTGTGTGACTGACTCCTCAATAGTGTGACTGTGAGACTGACTCCTCGATAGTGTGACCCTGTCACTGTGTGACTGACCCCTCGATAGTGTGACCCTGTCACAGTGTGACTGACATCCCGATAGTGTGACCCTGTCACTGTGTGACTGACTCCTCGATAGTGTGACACTGCCAGTGTGACTGACATCTCGATAGTGTGACCCTGTCACTGTGTGACTGACTCCTCGATAGTGAGACTCTGTAACTGTGCGATTGACATCTCGATAGTGTGACCCTGTCACGTGTGACTGACCCCTCGATAGTGTGACCCTGTCACTGTGTGACTGACTCCTCGAAAGTGTGAACCTGTCACTGTGTGACTGACTCCTTCGATAGTGTGACCCTGTCACTGTGTGACTGACACCTCGATAGTGTGACACTGTCACTGTGTGACTGGCTCCTCGAAAGTGTGACCCTGTCACTGTGTGACTGACTGCTCAATAGTGTGACTGTGTGACTGACTCCTCGAAAGTGTGAACCTGTCACTGTGTGACTGACTCCTTCGATAGTGTGACCCTGTCACTGTGTGACTGACACCTCGATAGTGTGACACTGTCACTGTGTGACTGGCTCCTCGAAAGTGTGACACTGTCACTGTGTGACTGTATCCTCGAAAGTGTGACCCTGTCACTGTGTGACTGAATCCTCAAAAGTGTGAACCTGTCACTGTGTGACTGAATCCTCGAAAGTGTGAACCTGTCTCTGTGTGACTGAATCCTCGATAGTGAGACCCTGTCACTGTGCGATTGATATCTCGATAGTGTGACCCTGTCACTGTGTGAATGACTCCTCGAAAGTGTGAACCTGTCACTGTGTGACTGACTCCTCGATACCGCGACCCTGTCACTGTGTGACTGACACCTCGATAGTGTGACCCTGTCACTGTGTCACTGGCTCCTCGAAAGTGTGACCCTGACACTGTGTGACTGACTGCTCGATAGTGTCACTGTGTGACTGACTCCTCGATAGTGTGACCCTGTCACTGTGTGACTGACTGCTCGATAATGTCACTGTGTGACTGACACCTCAATAGTGTGACCCTGTCACTGTGTGACTGACTCCTTGATAGTGTCACTGTGTGACTGACTCCTCGATAGTGTGACCCTGTCACTGTGTGACTGACTCCCCGATAGTGTGACCCTGTCACTGTGTGACAGACCCCTCAATAGTATGACCCTGTCACTGTGTGACTGACTGCTCGATAGTGTGACCCTGTCACTGTGTGACTGAATCCTCGAAAGTGAGACCCTGTCACTGTGTGATTGAATCCTCGAAAGTGTGAACCTGTGACTGTGTGACTGAATCCTCGATAGTGTGACCCTGTCACTGTGTGACTGACTCCTCGATAGTGTGACTGTGTGACTGACTCCTCAATAGTGTGACTGTGTGACTGGCCCCCCGATAGTGTGACCCTGTGACTGTGTGAGTGACTCCTCGATAATGTGACCCTGTCACTGTGTGACTGACATCCCGATAGTGTGACCCTGTCACTGTGTGACTTACTCCTCGATAGTGTGACCCTGTCACTGTGTGACTGACTCCTCGATAGTGTGACCCTGTCACTGTGTGACTGACTCCTCAATAGTGTGACCCTGTGACTGTGTGACTGAGTCCTCGATCGTGTGACCCTGTGACTGTGTGAGTGACTCGTCGATAGTGTGACCCTGTCTCTCTGTGACTGACTCCTCAATAGTGTGACCTGTCACTGTGTGAGTGACTCCTCGATAGTGTGACTGTGTGACTCACTCCTCAATAGTGTGACTCTGTGACTGACTCCTCGATAGTGTCACTGTGTGACTGACACCTCGATAGTGTGACCCTGCCACTGTGTGACTGACCCCTCGATAGTGTGACCCTGTCACTTGGTGACTAATCCCTCGATAGTGTGACCCTGTCACTGTGTGATTGACATCTCGATAGTGTGACCCTGCCACTGTGTGACTGACCCCTCGATAGTGTGACCCTGTCACAGTGTGACTGTCTCCTCGAAAGTGTGACCCTGTCACTGTGTGACTGACTCCTCGATAGTGTGACACTGCCAGTGTGACTGACATCTCGATAGTGTGATCCTGTTACTGTGTGACTGACTCCTCGATAGTGTGACCATGTCACTGTGTGACTGACTCCTCAATAGTGTGACCCTGTCACTGTGTGACTGACATCCCGATAGTGTGACCCTGTCACTGTGTGACTGACTCCTCGAAAGTGTGACCCTGTCACTGTGTGACTGACTCCTCGAAAGTGTGAACCTGTCACTGTGTGACTAACTCCTTCGATACCGTGACCCTGTCACTGTGTGACTGACACCTCGATAGTGTGACCCTGTCACTGTGTGACTGGCTCCTCAAAAGTGTGACCCTGACACTGTGTGACTGAATCCTCGATAGTGTGACCCTGTCACTGTGTGACTGACTCCCCGACAGTGTGACCCTGTCACTGTGTGACCGACCCCTCAATAGTGTGACCCTGTCACTGTGTGATTGACATCTCGATAGTGTGACCCTGTCACTGAGTGTCTGACATCCTGATAGTGTGACCCTGTCACTGTGTGACTGACACCTCGATAGTGTGACCCTGTGACTGTGTGACTGACATCCTGATAGTGTGACCCTGTCACTGAGTGACTGACATCCTGATAGTGTGACCCTGTCACTTTGTGACTGACTCCTCAATAGTGTGACCCTGTCACCGTGTGACTGACATCCTGATAGTGTGACCCTGTCACTTTGTGACTGACTCCTCAATAGTGTGACCCTGTCACTGTGTGAGTGACTCCTCGATAGTGTGACTGTGTGACTGACTCCTCGATAGTGTGACCCAGTCACTGTGTGACTGACTCCTCATTAGTGTGACTCTGTGACTGACTCCTCGATAGTGTGACTGTGTGACTGACTCCTCGATAGTGTGACCCTGTCACTGTGTGACTGACTCCTCATTAGTGTGACTCTGTGACTGACTCCTCGATAGTGTGACTGTGTGACTGACTCCTCGATAGTGTGACCCTGTCACTGTGTGACTGACTCCTCGATAGTGTGACCCTGTCACTGTGTGACTGACTCCTCGATAGTGTGACCCTGTCACTGTGTGACTGACTCCTCAATTGTGTGACTGTGTGACTGACTCTTCAATAGTGTGACTGTGTGAGTGACTCCTCGATAGTGTGACCCTGTCACTGTGTGACTGACTCCTCGATAGTGTGACCCTGTCACTGTGTGACTGACTCCTCAATAGTGTGACCCTGTGACTGTGTGAGTGACTCCTCGATAGTGTGACCCTGTCACTGTGTGACTGACATCCTGATAGTGTGACCCTGTCACTGTGTGACTGACTCCTCAATAGTGTGACCCTGTGACTGTGTGACTGACTCCTCGATCGTGTGACCCTGTCACTGTGTGATTGACTCCTCAATAGTGTGACCCTGTCACTGTGTGAGTGACTCCTCGATAGTTTGACTGTGTGACTGACTCCTCAATAGTGTGACTGTGTGACTGACTCCTCGATAGTGTGACTCTGTCACTGTGTGACTGACTCCTCAATAGTGTGACTGTGTGACTGACTCCTCAATAGTGTGACTGTGAGACTGACTCCTCGATAGTGTGACCCTGTCACTGTGTGACTGACCCCTCGATAGTGTGACCCTGTCACAGTGTGACTGACATCCCGATAGTGTGACCCTGTCACTGTGTGACTGACTCCTCGATAGTGTGACACTGCCAGTGTGACTGACATCTCGATAGTGTGACCCTGTCACTGTGTGACTGACTCCTCGATAGTGAGACTCTGTAACTGTGCGATTGACATCTCGATAGTGTGACCCTGTCACGTGTGACTGACCCCTCGATAGTGTGACCCTGTCACTGTGTGACTGACTCCTCGAAAGTGTGAACCTGTCACTGTGTGACTGACTCCTTCGATAGTGTGACCCTGTCACTGTGTGACTGACAGCTCGATAGTGTGACACTGTCACTGTGTGACTGGCTCCTCGAAAGTGTGACCCTGTCACTGTGTGACTGACTTCTCAATAGTGTGACTGTGTGACTGACTCCTCGAAAGTGTGAACCTGTCACTGTGTGACTGACTCCTTCGATAGTGTGACCCTGTCACTGTGTGACTGACACCTCGATAGTGTGACACTGTCACTGTGTGACTGGCTCCTCGAAAGTGTGACACTGTCACTGTGTGACTGTATCCTCGAAAGTGTGACCCTGTCACTGTGTGACTGAATCCTCGAAAGTGTGAACCTGTCACTGTGTGACTGAATCCTCGAAAGTGTGAACCTGTCTCTGTGTGACTGAATCCTCGATAGTGAGACCCTGTCACTGTGCGATTGATATCTCGATAGTGTGACCCTGTCACTGTGTGAATGACTCCTCGAAAGTGTGAACCTGTCACTGTGTGACTGACTCCTCGATACCGTGACCCTGTCACTGTGTGACTGACACCTCGATAGTGTGACCCTGTCACTGTGTGACTGGCTCCTCGAAAGTGTGACCCTGACACTGTGTCACTGAATCCTCGATAGTGTGACCCTGTCACTGTGTGACTGACTCCCCGACAGTGTGACCCTGTCACTGTTTGACCGACTCCTCAATAGTGTGACCCTGTGACTGTGTGACTGACTCCTTCGATACTGTGACCCTGTCAATGTGTGACTGACATCCTGATAGTGTGACCCTGTCACTTTGTGACTGACTCCTCAATAGTGTGACCCTGTCACTGTGTGACTGAATCCTCGATAGTGTGACCCTGTCACTTTTTGACTGACTCCTCAATAGTGTGACCCTGTCACTGTGTGAGTGACTCCTCGATAGTGTGACTGTGTGACTGACTCCTCGATAGTGTGACCCAGTCACTGTGTGACTGACTCCTCAATAGTGTGACTCTGTGACTGACTCCTCAATAGTGTGACTGTGAGACTGACTCCTCGATAGTGTGACCCTGTCACTGTGTGACTGACTCCTCATTAGTGTGACTCTGTGACTGACTCCTCGATAGTGTGACTGTGTGACTGACTCCTCGATAGTGTGACCCTGTCACTGTGTGACTGACTCCTCGATAGTGTGACCCTGTCACTGTGTGACTGACTCCTCGATAGTGTGACCCTGTCACTGTGTGACTGACTCCTCAATAGTGTGACTATGTGACTGACTCCTCAATAGTGTGACTGTGTGACTGACTCCTCGATAGTGTGACCCTGTCACTGTGTCACTGACTCCTCAATAGTGTGACTGTGTGACTGACTCCTCAATAGTGTGACTGTGTGACTGACTCCTCGATAGTGTGACCCTGTCACTGTGTGACTGACACCTCGATAGTGTGACGCTGTCACTGTGTGACTGACTCCTCGATAGTGTGACCATGTCACGGGGTGACTGACCCCTCGATAGTGTGACCCTGTCATTGTGTGACTGACATCTCAATAGTGTGACCCTGTCACTGTGTTACTGACCCCTCGATAGTGTGACACTGTCACTGTGTGACTGACTCCTCCATAGTGTGACCCTGTCACTGTGTGAGTGACTCCTCGATAGTGTGACCCTGTCACTGTGCGAGTGACTCCTCCATAGTGTGACCCTGTCACTGTGTGACTGACTCCTCGATAGTGTGACCCTGTCACTGTGTGACTGACTCCTCGATAGTGTTACTGTGTGACTGACTCCTCGATAGTGTGACCCTGTCACTGTGTGACTGACTGCTCGATAGTGTCACTGTGTGACTGACTCCTCGATAGTGTGACCCTGTCACTGTGTGACTGACTGCTCGATAATGTCACTGTGTGACTGACACCTCAATAGTGTGACCCTGTCACTGTGTGACTGACTCCTTGATAGTGTCACTGTGTGACTGACTCCTCGATAGTGTGACCCTGTCACTGTGTGACTGACTCCCCGATAGTGTGACCCTGTCACTGTGTGACAGACCCCTCAATAGTATAACCCTGTCACTGTGTGACTGACTGCTCGATAGTGTGACCCTGTCACTGTGTGACTGAATCCTCGAAAGTGAGACCCTGTCACTGTGTGATTGAATCCTCGAAAGTGTGAACCTGTGACTGTGTGACTGAATCCTCGATAGTGTGACCCTGTCACTGTGTGACTGACTCCTCGATAGTGTGACTGTGTGACTGACTCCTCAATAGTGTGACTGTGTGACTGACTCCTCGATAGTGTGACCCTGTGACTGTGTGAGTGACTCCTCGATAATGTGACCCTGTCACTGTGTGACTGACATCCCGATAGTGTGACCCTGTCACTGTGTGACTTACTCCTCGATAGTGTGACCCTGTCACTGTGTGACTGACTCCTCGCTAGTGTGACCCTGTCACTGTGTGACTGACTCCTCAATAGTGTGACCCTGTGACTGTGTGACTGAGTCCTCGATCGTGTGACCCTGTGACTGTGTGAGTGACTCGTCGATAGTGTGACCCTGTCACTGTGTGACTGACTCCTCAATAGTGTGACCTGTCACTGTGTGAGTGACTCCTCGATAGTGTGACTGTGTGACTCACTCCTCAATAGTGTGACTGTGTGACTGACTCCTCGATAGTGTCACTGTGTGACTGACCCCTCGATAGTGTGACCCTGCCACTGTGTGACTGACCCCTCGATAGTGTGACCCTGTCACTTGGTGACTAATCCCTCGATAGTGTGACCCTGTCACTGTGTGATTGACATCTCGATAGTGTGACCCTGCCACTGTGTGACTGACCCCTCGATAGTGTGACCCTGTCACAGTGTGACTGTCTCCTCGAAAGTGTGACCCTGTCACTGTGTGACTGACTCCTCGATAGTGTGACACTGCCAGTGTGACTGACATCTCGATAGTGTGATCCTGTTACTGTGTGACTGACTCCTCGATAGTGTGACCATGTCACTGTGTGACTGACTCCTCAATAGTGTGACCCTGTCACTGTGTGACTGACATCCCGATAGTGTGACCCTGTCACTGTGTGACTGACTCCTCGATAGTGTGACACTGCCAGTGTGACTGACTCCTCGATAGTGAGACTCCGTAACTGTGCGATTGACATCTCGATAGTGTGAACCTGTCACTGTGTGACTGACTCCTTCGATAGTGTGACCCTGTCACTGTGTGACTGACACCTCGATAGTGTAACCCTGTCACTGTGTGACTGACTCCTCGAAAGTGTGAACCTGTCACTGTGTGACTGACTCCTTCAATACTGTGACCCTGTCACTGTCTGACTGACACCTCGATAGTGTGACCCTGTCACTGTGTGACTGGCTCCTCGAAAGTGTGACCCTGACACTGTATGACTGAATCCTCGATAGTGTGACCCTGTCACTGTGTGACTGACTCCCCGATAGTGTGACCCTGTTACTGTGTGCCCGACCCCTCAATAGTGTGACCCTGTCACTGTGCGATTCACATCTCGATAGTGTGACCCTGTCACTGTGTGACTGGCTCCTCGAAAGTGTGAACCTGTGACTGTGTGACTGACCCCTCGATAGTGTGACCCTGTCACTGTGTGATTGACATCTCGATAGTGTGACCCTGTCACTGTCTGACTGACTCCTCGATAGTGCGGCCCTGTCATTGTGTGATTGACATTCGATAGTGTGACCCTGTCACTGTGTGACTGACTCCTCGATAGTGTGACCCTGTCACTGTGTGACTGACTCCTCGATAGTGTGACCCTGTCACTGTGTGACTGACTCCTCGATAGTGTGACCCTGTCACTGTGTGACTGACTCCTCGATCGTGTGACCCTGTCATTGTGTGACTGACTCCTCAATAGTGTGACCCTGTCACTGTGTGACTGACATCCTGATAGTGTGACCCTGTCACTTTGTGACTGACTCCTCAATAGTGTGACCCTGTCACTGTGTGAGTGACTCCTCGATAGTGTGACTGTGTGACTGTCTCCTCGCTAGTGTGACCCTGTCACTGTGTGACTGACTCCTCAATAGTGTGACCCTGTCACTGTGTGAGTGACTCCTCGATAGTGTGACTGTGTGACTGACTCCTCGCTAGTGTGACCCTGTCACTGTGTGACTGACTCCTCGATAGTGTGACCCTGTCACTGTGTGACTGACTCCTCGATAGTGTGACCCTGTCACTGTGTGACTGACTCCTCGATAGTGTGACCCTGTCACTGTGTGACTGACTCCTCGATAGTGTGACCCTGTCACTGTGTGACTGACACCTCAATAGTGTGACTGTGTGACTGACTCCTCAATAGTGTGACTGTGTGACTGACTCCTCGATAGTGTGACCCTGTCACTGTGTGACTGACTCCTCAATAGTGTGACTGTGACTGACTCCTCGATAGTGTGACTGTGTGACTGACTCCTCGATAATGTGACCCTGTCACTGTGTGACTGACTCCTCAATAGTGTGACCATGTCACTGTGTGACTGACCCCTCGATAGTGTGACCCTGTCATTGTGTGACTGACATCTCGATAGTGTGACCCTGTCACTGTGTTACTGACTCCTCGATAGTGTGACCCTGTCACTGTGTGACTGACTCCTCGATAGTGTCAGTGTGTGACTGACTCCTCGATAGTGTTACTGTGTGACTGACTCCTCGATCGTGTGACCCTGCCACTGTGTGACCGACTCCTCGATAGTGTCACTCTGTGACTGACTCCTCGATAGTGTGACCCTGTCACTGTGTGACTGCCTCCTTGATAGTGTCACTGTGTGACTGACTCCTCGAGAGTGTGACACCGTCACTGCGTGACTGAATCCTCGATAGTGTGACCCTGTCACTGTGTGACTGACTCCACGATAGTCTGACACTGTCACTGTGTGACTGACTTCTCGATACTGTGACCCTGACACTGAGTGACTGACACCTCGATAGTGTGACCCTGTCATTGTGTGACTGACTACTCGATTGTCTGTCCCTGTCACTCTGTGACTGACTCCTCAATAGTGTGACTGTGTGACTGACTCCTCGATAGTGTGACCCTGTGACTGTGTGAGTGACTCCTCGATAATGTGACCCTGTCACTGTGTGACTGACATCCCGATAGTGTGACCCTGTCACTGTGTGACTTACTCCTCGATAGTGTGACCCTGTCACTGTGTGACTGACTCCTCGATAGTGTGACCCTGTCACTGTGTGACTGACTCCTCAATAGTGTGACCCTGTGACTGTGTGACTGAGTCCTCGATCGTGTGACCCTGTGACTGTGTGAGTGACTCGTCGATAGTGTGACCCTGTCACTGTGTGACTGACTCCTCAATAGTGTGACCTGTCACTGTGTGAGTGACTCCTCAATAGTGTGACTGTGTGACTCACTCCTCAATAGTGTGACTGTGTGACTGACTCCTCGATAGTGTCACTGTGTGACTGACCCCTCGATAGTGTGACCCTGCCACTGTGTGACTGACCCCTCGATAGTGTGACCCTGTCACTTGGTGACTAATCCCTCGACAGTGTGACCCTGTCACTGTGTGATTGACATCTCGATAGTGTGACCCTGCCACTGTGTGACTGACCCCTCGATAGTGTGACCCTGTCACAGTGTGACTGTCTCCTCGAAAGTGTGACCCTGTCACTGTGTGACTGACTCCTCGATAGTGTGACACTGCCAGTGTGACTGACATCTCAATAGTGTGATCCTGTTACTGTGTGACTGACTCCTCGATAGTGTGACCATGTCACTGTGTGACTGACTCCTCAATAGTGTGACCCTGTCACTGTGTGACTGACATCCCGATAGTGTGACCCTGTCACTGTGTGACTGACTCCTCGATAGTGTGACACTGCCAGTGTGACTGACTCCTCGATAGTGAGACTCCGTAACTGTGCGATTGACATCTCGATAGTGTGAACCTGTCACTGTGTGACTGACTCCTTCGATAGTGTGACCCTGTCACTGTGTGACTGACACCTCGATAGTGTGACCCTGTCACTGTGTGACTGACTCCTCGAAAGTGTGAACCTGTCACTGTGTTACTGACTCCTTCGATACTGTGACCCTGTCACTGTCTGACTGACACCTCGATAGTGTGACCCTGTCACTGTGTGACTGGCTCCTCGAAAGTGTGACCCTGACACTGTGTGACTGAATCCTCGATAGTGTGACCCTGTCACTGTGTGACTGACTCCCCGATAGTGTGACCCTGTTACTGTGTGACCGACCCCTCAATAGTGTGACCCTGTCACTGTGCGATTGACATCTCGATAGTGTGACCCTGTCACTGTGTGACTGGCTCCTCGAAAGTGTGAACCTGTGACTGTGTGACTGACCCCTCGATAGTGTGACCCTGTCACAGTGTGATTGACATCTCGATAGTGTGACCCTGTCACTGTCTGACTGACTCCTCGATAGTGCGGCCCTGTCATTGTGTGATTGACATTCGATAGTGTGACCCTGTCACTGTGTGACTGACTCCTCGATAGTGTGACCCTGTCACTGTGTGACTGACTCCTCGATAGTGTGACCCTGTCACTGTGTGACTGACTCCTCGATAGTGTGACCCTGTCACTGTGTGACTGACTCCTCGATCGTGTGACCCTGTCATTGTGTGACTGACTCCTCAATAGTGTGACCCTGTCACTGTGTGACTGACATCCTGATAGTGTGACCCTGTCACTTTGTGACTGACTCCTCAATAGTGTGACCCTGTCACTGTGTGAGTGACTCCTCGATAGTGTGACTGTGTGACTGACTCCTCGCCAGTGTGACCCTGTCACTGTGTGACTGACTCCTCAATAGTGTGACCCTGTCACTGTGTGAGTGACTCCTCGATAGTGTGACTGTGTGACTGACTCCTCGCTAGTGTGACACTGTCACTGTGTGACTGACTCCTCGATAGTGTGACCCTGTCACTGTGTGACTGACTCCTCGATAGTGTGACCCTGTCACTGTGTGACTGACTCCTCGATAGTGTGACCCTGTCACTGTGTGACTGACTCCTCGATAGTGTGACTCTGTCACTGTGTGACTGACACCTCAATAGTGTGACTGTGTGACTGACTCCTCAATAGTGTGACTGTGTGACTGACTCCTCGATAGTGTGACCCTGTCACTGTGTGACTGACTCCTCAATAGTGTGACTGTGACTGACTCCTCGATAGTGTGACTGTGTGACTGACTCCTCGATAATGTGACCCTGTCACTGTGTGACTGACTCCTCAATAGTGTGACCATGTCACTGTGTGACTGACCCATCGATAGTGTGACCCTGTCACTGTGTGACTGACTCCTCGATTGTGTCACTGTGTGACTGACTCCTCGATAGTGTGACCCTGTCACTGTGTGACTGACTCCTTGATAGTGTCACTGTGTGACTGACTCCTCGAGAGTGTGACACCGTCACTGCGTGACTGAATCCTCGATAGTGTGACCCTGTCACTGTGTGACTGACTCCTCGATAGTGTGACCCTGTCACTGTGTGACTGACGCCTCGATAGTGTGACCCTGTCACTGCGTGACTGAATCCTCGATAGTGTGACCCTGTCACTGTGTGACTGACTCCTCGATCGTGTGACCCTGTCATTGTGTGACTGACTCCTCAATAGTGTGACCCTGTCACTGTGTGACTGACATCCTGATAGTGTGACCCTGTCACTTTGTGACTGACTCCTCAATAGTGTGACCCTGTCACTGTGTGAGTGACTCCTCGATAGTGTGACTGTGTGACTGACTCCTCGCTAGTGTGACCCTGTCACTGTGTGACTGACTCCTCAATAGTGTGACCCTGTCACTGTGTGAGTGACTCCTCGATAGTGTGACTGTGTGACTGTCTCCTCGCTAGTGTGACCCTGTCACTGTGTGACTGACTCCTCGATAGTGTGACCCTGTCACTGTGTGACTGACTCCTCGATAGTGTGACCCTGTCACTGTGTGACTGACTCCTCGATAGTGTGACCCTGTCACTGTGTGACTGACTCCTCGATAGTGTGACCCTGTCACTGTGTGACTGACACCTCAATAGTGTGACTGTGTGACTGACTCCTCAATAGTGTGACTGTGTGACTGACTCCTCGATAGTGTGACCCTGTCACTGTGTGACTGACTCCTCAATAGTGTGACTGTGACTGACTCCTCGATAGTGTGACTGTGTGACTGACTCCTCGATAATGTGACCCTGTCACTGTGTGACTGACTCCTCAATAGTGTGACCATGTCACTGTGTGACTGACCCCTCGATAGTGTGACCCTGTCATTGTGTGACTGACATCTCGATAGTGTGACCCTGTCACTGTGTTACTGACTCCTCGATAGTGTGACCCTGTCACTGTGTGACTGACTCCTCGATAGTGTCAGTGTGTGACTGACTCCTCGATAGTGTTACTGTGTGACTGACTCCTCGATCGTGTGACCCTGCCACTGTGTGACTGACTCCTCGATAGTGTCACTGTGTGACTGACTCCTCGATAGTGTGACCCTGTCACTGTGTGACTGACTCCTTGATAGTGTCACTGTGTGACTTACTCCTCGAGAGTGTGACACCGTCACTGCGTGACTGAATCCTCGATAGTGTGACCCTGTCACTGTGTGACTGACTCCACGATAGTCTGACACTGTCACTGTGTGACTGACTGCTCGATACTGTGACCCTGACACTGAGTGACTGACACCTCGATAGTGTGACCCTGTCATTGTGTGACTGACACCTCGATAGTGTGACCCTGTCACTGCGTGACTGAATCCTCGATAGTGTGACCCTGTCACTGTGTGACTGACTCCACGATAGTGTGACCCTGTCACTGAATGTCTGACTCCATGATAGTGTGACCCTGTCACTGTCTGACTGACATCTCAATAGTGTGACCCTGTCACTGCGTGACTGACTCCTCGATAGTGTGACCCTGTCACTGTGTGACTGACTCCTCGATAGTGTGACCCTGTGATTGTGTGACTGACTCCTCTATAGGGTGACCCTTTCACTGTGTGACTGACTCCTCGATAGTGTGACCCTGTCACTGTGTGACTGACTCCTCGATAGTGCGACCCTGTCAATGTGTGACTGACACCTCGATAGTGTGACCCTGTCACTGTGTGACTGACACCTCGATAGTGTGACCCTGTCAATGTGTGACTGACACCTCGATAGTGTGACCCTGTCATTGTGTGACTGACACCGCGATAGTGTGACCCTGTCACTGTGTGACTGACACCTCGATAATGCGGCCCTGTCAATGTGTGACTGACTCCTCGATAGTGTGACCCTGTCAATGTGTGACTGAAACCTCGATAGTGTGACCCTGTCACTGTGTGACTGACACCTCGATAATGCGGCCCTGTCAATGTGTGACTGACATCTCGATAGTGTGACCCTGTCACTGTATGACTGACATCTCGATAGTGTGACCCTGTCACTGCGTGACTGAATCCTCGATAGTGTGACCCTGTCACTGTGTGACTGACAACTCGATAGTGCGGCCCTGTCACTGTATGACTGACTCCTCGATAGTGTGACCCTGTCACTGTGTGACTGACTCCTCGATAGTGTGACCCTGTCACTGTGTGACTGACGCCTCGATAGTGTGGCCCTGTCACTGCGTGACTGAATCCTCGATAGTGTGACCCTGTCACTGTGTGACTGACAACTCGATAGTGCGGCCCTGTCACTGTATGACTGACTCCTCGATAGTGTGACCCTGTCACTTTGGGACTGACTCCTCAATAGTGTGAACCTGTCACTTTGTGACTGACTCCTCGCTAGTGTGACCCTGTCACTGTGTCATTGCCTCCTCAATAGTGTGACTGTGTGACTGTATCCTCGAAAGTGTGACCCTGTCACTGTGTGACTGAATCCTCGAAAGTGTGAACCTGTCACTGTGTGACTGAATCCTCGAAAGTGTGAACCTGTCTCTGTGTGACTGAATCCTCGATAGTGAGACCCTGTCACTGTGCGATTGATATCTCGATAGTGTGACCCTGTCACTGTGTGACTGACCCCTCGATAGTGTGACCCTGTCACTGTGTGACTGACCCCTCGATAGTGTGACCCTGTCACTGTGTGACTGACTCCTCGATAGTGTGACCCTGTCACTGTGTGACTGACTCCTCGATCGTGTGACCCTGTCATTGTGTGACTGACTCCTCAATAGTGTGACCCTGTCACTGTGTGACTGACATCCTGATAGTGTGACCCTGTCACTTTGTGACTGACTCCTCAATAGTGTGACCCTGTCACTGTGTGAGTGACTCCTCGGTAGTGTGACTGTGTGACTGACTCCTCGCTAGTGTGACCCTGTCACTGTGTGACTGACTCCTCGATAGTGTGACCCTGTCACTGTGTGACTGACTCCTCGATAGTGTGACCCTGTCACTGTGTGACTGACTCCTCGATAGTGTGACCCTGTCACTGTGTGACTGACTCCTCGATAGTGTGACCCTGTCACTGTGTGACTGACACCTCAATAGTGTGACTGTGTGACTGACTCCTCAATAGTGTGACTGTGTGACTGACTCCTCGATAGTGTGACCCTGTCACTGTGTGACTGACTCCTCAATAGTGTGACTGTGACTGACTCCTCGATAGTGTGACTGTGTGACTGACTCCTCGATAATGTGACCCTGTCACTGTGTGACTGACTCCTCAATAGTGTGACCATGTCACTGTGTGACTGACCCCTCGATAGTGTGACCCTGTCATTGTGTGACTGACATCTCGATAGTGTGACCCTGTCACTGTGTTACTGACTCCTCGATAGTGTGACCCTGTCACTGTGTGACTGACTCCTCGATAGTGTCAGTGTGTGACTGACTCCTCGATAGTGTTACTGTGTGACTGACTCCTCGATCGTGTGACCCTGCCACTGTGTGACTGACTCCTCAATAGTGTCACTGTGTGACTGACTCCTCGATAGTGTGACCCTGTCACTGTGTGACTGACTCCTTGATAGTGTCACTGTGTGACTGACTCCTCGAGAGTGTGACACCGTCACTGCGTGACTGAATCCTCGATAGTGTGACCCTGTCACTGTGTGACTGACTCCACGATGGTCTGACACTGTCACTGTGTGACTGACTGCTCGATACTGTGACCCTGACACTGAGTGACTGACACCTCGATAGTGTGACCCTGTCATTGTGTGACTGACTACTCGATTGTCTGTCCCTGTCACTCTGTGACTGACCCCTCGATAATGTGACCCTGTCATTGTGTGACTGACACCTCGATAGTGTGACCCTGTCACTGCGTGACTGAATCCTCGATAGTGTGACCCTGTCACTGTGTGACTGACTCCACGATAGTGTGACCCTGTCACTGAATGTCTGACTCCATGATAGTGTGACCCTGTCACTGTCTGACTGAAATCTCAATAGTGTGACCCTGTCACTGCGTGACTGACTCCTCGATAGTGTGACCCTGTCACTGTGTGACTGACTCCTCGATAGTGTGACCCTGTGATTGTGTGACTGACTCCTCTATAGGGTGACCCTTTCACTGTGTGACTGACTCCTCGATAGTGTGACCCTGTCACTGTGTGACTGACTCCTCGATAGTGCGACCCTGTCAATGTGTGACTGACACCTCGATAGTGTGACCCTGTCACTGTGTGACTGACACCTCGATAGTGTGACCCTGTCAATGTGTGACTGACACCTCGATAGTGTGACCCTGTCATTGTGTGACTGACACCGCGATAGTGTGACCCTGTCACTGTGTGACTGACACCTCGATAATGCGGCCCTGTCAATGTGTGACTGACTCCTCGATAGTGTGACCCTGTTAATGTGTGACTGAAACCTCGATAGTGTGACCCTGTCACTGTGTGACTGACACCTCGATAATGCGGCCCTGTCAATGTGTGACTGACATCTCGATAGTGTGACCCTGTCACTGTATGACTGACATCTCGATAGTGTGACCCTGTCACTGCGTGACTGAATCCTCGATAGTGTGACCCTGTCACTGTGTGACTGACAACTCGATAGTGCGGCCCTGTCACTGTATGACTGACTCCTCGATAGTGTGACCCTGTCACTGTGTGACTGACTCCTCGATAGTGTGACCCTGTCACTGTGTGACTGACGCCTCGATAGTGTGGCCCTGTCACTGCGTGACTGAATCCTCGATAGTGTGACCCTGTCACTGTGTGACTGACAACTCGATAGTGCGGCCCTGTCACTGTATGACTGACTCCTCGATAGTGTGACACTGTCACTTTGGGACTGACTCCTCAATAGTGTGAACCTGTCACTTTGTGACTGACTCCTCGCTAGTGTGACCCTGTCACTGTGTCATTGCCTCCTCAATAATGTGACTGTGTGACTGTATCCTCGAAAGTGTGACCCTGTCACTGTGTGACTGAATCCTCGAAAGTGTGAACCTGTCACTGTGTGACTGAATCCTCGAAAGTGTGAACCTGTCTCTGTGTGACTGAATCCTCGATAGTGAGACCCTGTCACTGTGCGATTGATATCTCGATAGTGTGACCCTGTCACTGTGTGACTGACCCCTCGATAGTGTGACCCTGTCACTGTGTGACTGACCCCTCGATAGTGTGACCCTGTCACTGTGTGACTGACTCCTCGATAGTGTGACCCTGTCACTGTGTGACTGACTCCTCGATCGTGTGACCCTGTCATTGTGTGACTGACTCCTCAATAGTGTGACCCTGTCACTGTGTGACTGACATCCTGATAGTGTGACCCTGTCACTTTGTGACTGACTCCTCAATAGTGTGACCCTGTCACTGTGTGAGTGACTCCTCGATAGTGTGACTGTGTGACTGACTCCTCGCCAGTGTGACCCTGTCACTGTGTGACTGACTCCTCAATAGTGTGACCCTGTCACTGTGTGAGTGACTCCTCGATAGTGTGACTGTGTGACTGACTCCTCGCTAGTGTGACACTGTCACTGTGTGACTGACTCCTCGATAGTGTGACCCTGTCACTGTGTGACTGACTCCTCGATAGTGTGACCCTGTCACTGTGTGACTGACTCCTCGATAGTGTGACCCTGTCACTGTGTGACTGACTCCTCGATAGTGTGACCCTGTCACTGTGTGACTGACACCTCAATAGTGTGACTGTGTGACTGACTCGTCAATAGTGTGACTGTGTGACTGACTCCTCGATAGTGTGACCCTGTCACTGTGTGACTGACTCCTCAATAGTGTGACTGTGACTGACTCCTCGATAGTGTGACTGTGTGACTGACTCCTCGATAATGTGACCCTGTCACTGTGTGACTGACTCCTCAATAGTGTGACCATGTCACTGTGTGACTGACCCCTCGATAGTGTGACCCTGTCATTGTGTGACTGACATCTCGATAGTGTGACCCTGTCACTGTGTTACTGACTCCTCGATAGTGTGACCCTGTCACTGTGTGACTGACTCCTCGATAGTGTCAGTGTGTGACTGACTCCTCGATAGTGTTACTGTGTGACTGACTCCTCGATCGTGTGACCCTGCCACTTGTGACCGACTCCTCGATAGTGTCACTGTGTGACTGACTCCTCGATAGTGTGACCCTGTCACTGTGTGACTGACTCCTTGATAGTGTCACTGTGTGACTGACTCCTCGAGAGTGTGACACCGTCACTGCGTGACTGAATCCTCGATAGTGTGACCCTGTCACTGTGTGACTGACTCCTCGATAGTGTGACCCTGTCACTGTGTGACTGACGCCTCGATAGTGTGACCCTGTCACTGCGTGACTGAATCCTCGATAGTGTGACCCTGTCACTGTGTGACTGACTCCTCGATCGTGTGACCCTGTCATTGTGTGACTGACTCCTCAATAGTGTGACCCTGTCACTGTGTGACTGACATCCTGATAGTGTGACCCTGTCACTTTGTGACTGACTCCTCAATAGTGTGACCCTGTCACTGTGTGAGTGACTCCTCGATAGTGTGACTGTGTGACTGACTCCTCGCTAGTGTGACCCTGTCACTGTGTGACTGACTCCTCAATAGTGTGACCCTGTCACTGTGTGAGTGACTCCTCGATAGTGTGACTGTGTGACTGACTCCTCGCTAGTGTGACCCTGTCACTGTGTGACTGACGCCTCGATAGTGTGACCCTGTCACTGCGTGACTGACTCCTCGATAGTGTGACCCTGTCACTGTGTGACTGACTCCTCGATAGTGTGACTCTGTCACTGTGTGACTGACTCCTCGATAGTGTGACCCTGTCACTGTGTGACTGACACCTCAATAGTGTGACTGTGTGACTGACTCCTCAATAGTGTGACTGTGTGACTGACTCCTCGATAGTGTGACCCTGTCACTGTGTGACTGACTCCTCGATAGTGTGACTCTGTCACTGTGTGACTGACTCCTCAATAGTGTGACCCTGTCACTGTGTGAGTGACTCCTCGATAGTGTGACTGTGTGACTGACTCCTCGCTAGTGTGACCCTGTCACTGTGTGACTGACGCCTCGATAGTGTGACCCTGTCACTGCGTGACTGACTCCTCGATAGTGTGACCCTGTCACTGTGTGACTGACTCCTCGATAGTGTGACTCTGTCACTGTGTGACTGACTCCTCGATAGTGTGACCCTGTCACTGTGTGACTGACACCTCAATAGTGTGACTGTGTGACTGACTCCTCAATAGTGTGACTGTGTGACTGACTCCTCGATAGTGTGACCCTGTCACTGTGTGACTGACTCCTCGATCGTGTGACCCTGTCATTGTGTGACTGACTCCTCAATAGTGTGACCCTGTCACTGTGTGACTGACATCCTGATAGTGTGACCCTGTCACTTTGTGACTGACTCCTCAATAGTGTGACCCTGTCACTGTGTGAGTGACTCCTCGATAGTGTGACTGTGTGACTGACTCCTCGCTAGTGTGACCCTGTCACTGTGTGACTGACTCCTCAATAGTGTGACCCTGTCACTGTGTGAGTGACTCCTCGATAGTGTGACTGTGTGACTGACTCCTCGCTAGTGTGACCCTGTCACTGTGTGACTGACTCCTCGATAGTGTGACCCTGTCACTGTGTGACTGACTCCTCGATAGTGTGACCCTGTCACTGTGTGACTGACTCCTCGATAGTGTGACTCTGTCACTGTGTGACTGACTCCTCGATAGTGTGACCCTGTCACTGTGTGACTGACACCTCAATAGTGTGACTGTGTGACTGACTCCTCAATAGTGTGACTGTGTGACTGACTCCTCGATAGTGTGACCCTGTCACTGTGTGACTGACTCCTCAATAGTGTGACTGTGACTGACTCCTCGATAGTGTGACTGTGTGACTGACTCCTCGATAATGTGACCCTGTCACTGTGTGACTGACTCCTCAATAGTGTGACCATGTCACTGTGTGACTGACCCCTCGATAGTGTGACCCTGTCATTGTGTGACTGACATCTCGATAGTGTGACCCTGTCACTGTGTTACTGACTCCTCGATAGTGTGACCCTGTCACTGTGTGACTGACTCCTCGATAGTGTCAGTGTGTGACTGACTCCTCGATAGTGTTACTGTGTGACTGACTCCTCGATCGTGTGACCCTGCCACTGTGTGACTGACTCCTCGATAGTGTCACTGTGTGACTGACTCCTCGATAGTGTGACCCTGTCACTGTGTGACTGACTCCTTGATAGTGTCACTGTGTGACTGACTCCTCGAGAGTGTGACACCGTCACTGCGTGACTGAATCCTCGATAGTGTGACCCTGTCACTGTGTGACTGACTCCACGATAGTCTGACACTGTCACTGTGTGACTGACTGCTCGATACTGTGACCCTGACACTGAGTGACTGACACCTCGATAGTGTGACCCTGTCATTGTGTGACTGACTACTCGATTGTCTGTCCCTGTCACTCTGTGACTGACCCCTCGATAATGTGACCCTGTCATTGTGTGACTGACACCTCGATAGTGTGACCCTGTCACTGCGTGACTGAATCCTCGATAGTGTGACCCTGTCACTGTGTGACTGACTCCACGATAGTGTGACCCTGTCACTGAATGTCTGACTCCATGATAGTGTGACCCTGTCACTGTCTGACTGACATCTCAATAGTGTGACCCTGTCACTGCGTGACTGACTCCTCGATAGTGTGACCCTGTCACTGTGTGACTGACTCCTCGATAGTGTGACCCTGTGATTGTGTGACTGACTCCTCTATAGGGTGACCCTTTCACTGTGTGACTGACTCCTCGATAGTGTGACCCTGTCACTGTGTGACTGACTCCTCGATAGTGCGACCCTGTCAATGTGTGACTGACACCTCGATAGTGTGACCCTGTCACTGTGTGACTGACACCTCGATAGTGTGACCCTGTCAATGTGTGACTGACACCTCGATAGTGTGACCCTGTCATTGTGTGACTGACACCGCGATAGTGTGACCCTGTCACTGTGTGACTGACACCTCGATAATGCGGCCCTGTCAATGTGTGACTGACTCCTCGATAGTGTGACCCTGTCAATGTGTGACTGAAACCTCGATAGTGTGACCCTGTCACTGTGTGACTGACACCTCGATAATGCGGCCCTGTCAATGTGTGACTGACATCTCGATAGTGTGACCCTGTCACTGTATGACTGACATCTCGATAGTGTGACCCTGTCACTGCGTGACTGAATCCTCGATAGTGTGACCCTGTCACTGTGTGACTGACAACTCGATAGTGCGGCCCTGTCACTGTATGACTGACTCCTCGATAGTGTGACCCTGTCACTGTGTGACTGACTCCTCGATAGTGTGACCCTGTCACTGTGTGACTGACGCCTCGATAGTGTGGCCCTGTCACTGCGTGACTGAATCCTCGATAGTGTGACCCTGTCACTGTGTGACTGACAACTCGATAGTGCGGCCCTGTCACTGTATGACTGACTCCTCGATAGTGTGACCCTGTCACTTTGGGACTGACTCCTCAATAGTGTGAACCTGTCACTTTGTGACTGACTCCTCGCTAGTGTGACCCTGTCACTGTGTCATTGCCTCCTCAATAGTGTGACTGTGTGACTGTATCCTCGAAAGTGTGACCCTGTCACTGTGTGACTGAATCCTCGAAAGTGTGAACCTGTCACTGTGTGACTGAATCCTCGAAAGTGTGAACCTGTCTCTGTGTGACTGAATCCTCGATAGTGAGACCCTGTCACTGTGCGATTGATATCTCGATAGTGTGACCCTGTCACTGTGTGACTGACCCCTCGATAGTGTGACCCTGTCACTGTGTGACTGACCCCTCGATAGTGTGACCCTGTCACTGTATGAATGACTCCTCGATAGTCTGACCCTGTCACTGTGTGACTGACCCCTCGATAGTGTGACCCTGTCACTGTGTGACTGACCCCTCGATAGTGTGACCCTGTCACTGTGTGACTGACTCCTCCATAGTGTGACCCTGTCACTGTGTGACTGACGGCTCGATAGTGTGACCCTGTCACTGTATGAATGACTTCTCGATAGTGTGACCCTGTCACTGTATGACTGACCCCTTAATGGTGTGACTCTGTCACTGTGTGACTGACAGTGGATGTTGTCTATATGGACTTCAGTAAGGCCTTTGACCAGGTCCCTCATGGTAGACTTGTACAAAAGGTGAAGTCACACGGGATCAGGGGTGAGCTGGCAAGGTGAATACAGAACTGGCTAGGTCATCGAAGGCAGAGAGTAGCAATGGAAGGATGCTTTTCTAATTGGAGGGCTGTGACCAGTGGGGTCAATTACTAGGGGGCATAGGTTTAAGGTGAGAGGGGCAAGGTTTAGAGTAGATGTACGAGGCAGGTTTTTTACACAGAGGGTAGTGGTTGCCTGGAACTCGCTACCGGAGGAGGTGGTGGAAGCAGGGACGATAGTGACAGTTTAAACTAGTATGGCAGGGGGGTGTGCACGGGAGCAATAGGTCAGAAGGTGAGAGCATTGAGGGAGAACTAGGGAATAGGGACAGTGTGGCTCTGAGGCAGAGCAGACAGGGAGAAGTTGCTGAACACAGCGGGTCTGGTGGCCTGAAGTGCATATGTTTTAATGCAAGGAGCATTACGGGTAAGGCAGATGAACTTAGAGCTTGGATTAATACTTGGAACTATGATGTTGTTGCCATTACAGAGACCTGGTTGAGGGAAGGGCAGGATTGGCAGCTAAACGTTCCAGGATTTAGATGTTTCAGGCGGGATAGAGGGGGATGTAAAAGGGGAGGTGGAGTTGCGCTACTTGTTCAGGAGAATATCACAGCTGTACTGCGAGAGGCACCTCAGAGGGCAGTGAGGCTATATGGGTAGAGATCAGGAATAAGAAGGGTGCAGTCACAATGCTGGGGGTATACTACAGGCCTCACAACAGCCAACGGGAGATAGAGGAGCAGATAGGTAGACAGATTTTGGAAAAGAGTAAAAACAACAGGGTTGTGGTGATGGGAGACTTCAACTTCCCCAATATTGACTGGGACTCACTTAGTGCCAGGGGCTTAGACGGGGCGGAGTTTGTAAGGAGCATCCAGGAGGGCTTCTTAAAACAATATGTAGACAGTCCAACTAGGGAAGGGGCGGTACTGGACCTGGTATTGGGGAATGAGCCCGGCCAGGTGGTAGATGTTTCAGTAGGGGAGCATTTCGGTAACAGTGACCACAATTCAGTAAGTTTTAAAGTCCTGGTGGACAAGGATAAGAGTGGTCCTAGGATGAATGTGCTAAATTGGGGGAAGGCTAATTATAACAATATTAGGCGGGAACTGAAGAACATAGATTGGGGGCGGATGTTTGAGGGCAAATCAACATCTGACATGTGGGAGGCTTTCAAGTGGCAGTTGAAAGGAATACAGGACCGGCATGTTCCTGTGAGGAAGAAAGATAAATACGGCAATTTTCGGGAACCTTGGGTGACGAGTGATATTGTAGGCCTCGTCAAAAAGAAAAAGGAGGCATTTGTCAGGGCTAAAAGGCTGGGAACAGACGAAGCCTGCGTGGAATATAAGGAAAGTAGGATGGAACTTAAGCAAGGAGTCAGGAGGGCTAGAAGGGGTCACGAAAAGTCATTGGCAAATAGGGTTAAGGAAAATCCCAAGGCTTTTTACACGTACATAAAAAGCAAGAGGGTAGCCAGGGAAAGGGTTGGCCCACTGAAGGATAGGCAAGGGAATCTATGTGTGGAGCCAGAGGAAATGGGCGAGGTACTAAATGAATACTTTGCATCAGTATTCACCAAAGAGAAGGAATTGGTAGATGTTGAGTCTGGAGAAGGGGGTGTAGATAACCTGGGTCACATTGTGATCCAAAAAGACGAGGTGTTGGGTGTCTTAAAAAATATTAAGGTAGATAAGTCCCCAGGGCCTGATGGGATCTACCCCAGAATACTGAAGGAGGCTGGAGAGGAAATTGCTGAGGCCTTGACAGAAATCTTTGGATCCTCGTTGTCTTCAGGGGATATCCCGGAGGACTGGAGAATAGCCAATGTTGTTCCTCTGTTTAAGAAGGATAGCAAGGATAATCCCGGGAACTACAGGTTGGTGAGCCTTACTTCAGTGGTAGGGAAATTACTGGAGAGAATTCTTCGAGACAGGATCTACTCCCATTTGGAAGCAAATGGACGTATTAGTGAGAGGCAGCACGGTTTTGTGAAGGGGAGGTCGTGTCTCACTAACTTGATAGAGTTTTTCGAGGAGGTCACTAAGATGATTGATGCAGGTAGTCAGTAGATGTTGTCTATATGGACTTCAGTAAGGCCTTTGACAAGGTCCCTCATGGTAGACTAGTACAAAAGGTGAAGTCACACGGGATCAGGGGTAAGCTGGCAAGGTGGATACAGAACTGGCTAGGCCATAGAAGGCAGAGAGTAGCAATGGAGGGATGCTTTTCTAATTGGAGGGCTGTGACCAGTGGTGTTCCACAGGGATCAGTGCTGGGACCTTTGCTCTTTGTAGTATATATAAATGATTTGGAGGAAAATGTAACTAGTCTGATTAGTAAGTTTGCAGACGACACAAAGGTTGGTGGAATTGCGGATAGCGATGAGGACTGTCGGAGGATACAGCAGGATTTAGATTGTCTGGAGACTTGGGCGGAGAGATGGCAGATGGAGTTTAATCCGGACAAATGTGAGGTAATGCATTTTGGAAGGTCTAATGCAGGTAGGGAATATACAGTGAATGGTAGAACCCTCAAGAGTATTGAAAGTCAAAGAGATCTAGGAGTACAGGTCCACAGGTCATTGAAAGGGGCAACACAGGTGGAGAAGGTAGTCAAGAAGGCAGACGGCATGCTTGCCTTCATTGGCCGGGGCATTGAGTATAAGAATTGGCAAGTCATGTTGCAGCTGTATAGAACCTTAGTTAGGCCACACTTGGAGTATAGTGTTCAATTCTGGTCGCCACACTCCAGAAGGATGTGGAGGCTTTAGAGAGGGTGCAGAAGAGATTTACCAGAATGTTGCCTGGTATGGAGGGCATTAGCTATGAGGAGCGGTTGAATAAACTCGGTTTGTTCTCACTGGAACAAAGGAGGTTGAGGGGCGACCTGATAGAGGTATACAAAATTATGAGGGGCATAGACAGAGTGGATAGTCAGAGGCTTTTCCCCAGGGTAGAGGGGTCAATTACTAGGGGGCATAGGTTTAAGGTGAGAGGGGCAAGGTTTAGAGTAGATGTACGAGGCAGGTTTTTTACGCAGAGGGTAGTGGGTGCCTGGAACTCGCTACCGGAGGAGGTAGTGGAAGCAGGGACGATAGGGACATTTAAGGGGCATCTTGACAAATATATGAATAGGATGGGAATAGAAGGATACGGACCCAGGAAGTGTAGAAGATTGTAGTTTAGTCGGGCAGCATGGTCGGCACGGGCTTGGAGGGCCGAAGGGCCTGTTCCTGTGCTGTACTTTTCTTTATTCATTGACACCTCGATAGTGTGTCCCTGCCACTGTGTGACTGACTCCTCGATAGTGAGACCCTGTCACTGCGTGACTGAATCCTCGATAGTGTGACCCTGTCACTGTGTGATTGATATCTCGATAGTGTGACCCTGTCACAGTCTGACTGACATCTCGATAGTGTGACCCTGTCACTGTGTGACTGACTCCTCGATAGTGTGACCCTGTCACTGTGTGACTGACTCCTCGATAGTGTGACCCTGTCACTGTGTGATTGACATCTCGATCGTGTGGCCCTGTCACTGTGCGACTGACCCCTCGATAGTGTGACCCTGTGACTGTGTGACTGGCTCCTCGATAGGGTGATCCTGTCACTGTGTGACTGACTCCTCGATAGTGTGACCCTGTCACTGTGTGATTGATTCCTCGATAATGTGACCCTGTCTCTGTGTGACTGACACCTTGATAGTGTGACCCTGTCACTGTGTGACTGACCCCTTGATAGTGTGACCCTGTCACTGTGTGACTGATTCATCGATACTGTGACCCTGTCACTGAGTGACTGACAGCTCAATAGTGTGACCCTGTCACTGTGTGACTGACCCCACGATAGTGTGACCCTGTCAATGAGTGACTGAATCCTCGATAGTGTGACCCTGTCACTGTGTGACTGACCCCACGATAGTGTGACCCTGTCACTGGGTGACTGACAGCTCGATAGTGGGGCCCTATCACTGTATGACTGACTCCTCGATAGTGTGACCCTGTCACTGTTTGACTGACCCCTCGATAGTGTGACCCTGTCACTGTGTGACTGACTCCTCGATAGTGTGAACCAGTCACTGTCTGACTGACGCCTCGATAGTGTGACCCTGTCACTGCGTGACTGAATCCTCGATAGTGTGACCCTATCACTGTGTGACTGACTCCACGATAGTGTGACACTGTCACTATGTGACTGACTCCTCGATAGTGTGACCCTGTCACTGTCTGACTGACATCTCGATAGTGTGACCCTGTGACTGTGTGACTGACTCCTCGATAGTGTGACCCTGTCACTGTGTGACTGGCCCCTCGGTAGTGTGACCCTGTCACTGAGTGACTGACTGCTCGATAGTCTGACCCTGTCACTCTGTGACTGACCCCTTGATAGTGTGACCCTGTCACTGTCTGACTGACATCTCGATAGTGTGACCCTGTCACTGTGTGACTGACTCCTCGATAGTGTGATCCTGTCACTATGTGACTGACTCCTCGATAGTGTGACCCTGTCACTATGTGACTGACTCCTCGATAGTGTGACCCTGTCACTGTCTGACTGACATCTCGATAGTGTGACCCTGTGACTGTGTGACTGACTCCTCGATAGTGTGACCCTGTCACTGTGTGACTGACCCCTCAATAGTGTGACCCTGTCACTGAGTGACTGGCCCCTCGGTAGTGTGACCCTGTCACTGAGTGACTGACTGCTCGATAGTCTGACCCTGTCACTCTGTGACTGACCCCTTGATAGTGTGACCCTGTCACTGTGTGACTGACATCTCGATAGTGTGACCCTGTCACTGTGTGACTGACTCCTCGATAGTGCGGCCCTGTCACTGTATGACTGACTCCTCGATAGTGTGACCCTGTCACTGTGTGACTGACATCTCGATAGTGTGACCCTGTCACTGTGAGACTGACGCCTCGATAGTGTGATCCTGTCACTGTGTGACTGGCTCCTCGATAGTGTGACCCTGTCACTGTATGACTGACTCCTCGATAGTGTGACCCTGTCACTGTCTGACTGACATCTCGATAGTGTGACCCTGTGACTGTGTGACTGACTCCTCGATAGTGTGATCCTGTCACTATGTGACTGACTCCTCGATAGTGTGACCCTGTCACTGTGTGACTGACCCCTCGATAGTGTGACCCTGTCACTGTGTGACTGACTCCTCGATAGTGTGACCCTGTCACTGTGTGACTGACGCCTCGATAGTGTGACCCTGTCACTGTGTGACTGACTCCTCGATAGTGTGACCCTGTCACTGTGTGACTGACTCCTCGATAGTGTGACCCTGTCACTGTATGACTGACTCCTCGATAGTGTGACCCTGTGACTGTGTGACTGACTCCTCGATAGTGTGACCCTGTGTGACTGACCCCTCAATAGTGTGACCCTGTCACTGTGTGACTGACTGCTCGATAGTCTGACCCTGTCACTCTGTGACTGTCCCCTTGATAGTGTGAACCTGTCACTGAGTGACTGACTGCTCGATAGTGTGACCCTGTCACTGTGACTGACATCTCGATAGTGTGACCCTGTCACTGTGTGACTGACTCCTCGATAGTGTGACCCTGTGACTGTGTGACTGACTCCTCGATAGTGCGGCCCTGTCACTGTATGACTGACTCCTCGATAGTGTGACCGTGTCACTGTGTGACTGACATCTCGATAGTGTGACCCTGTCACTGTGTGACTGACGTCTCAATAATGTGACTGACCCTTCGATAGTGTGACCCTGTCACTGTGACTGACATCTCGATAGTGTGACCCTGTCACTGTGACTGACATCTCGATAGTGTGACCCTGTCACTGTGTGACTGACCCCTCGATAGTGTGACTGACCCCTCGATAGTGTGACCCTGTCATTGTGTGACTGACATCTCGATTGTGTGACCTTGTGACTGTGTGACTGACAACTCGATTGTGTGACCCTGTCACTCTGACTGACAACTTGATAGCGTTATCCTGTCACTGTGTGACTGACTGACCAGGAAAACCCATATCTGGAGCCAATATGAAAATGAAAATCGCTTATTGTCACGAACAAGCTTCAATGAAGTTACTGTGAAAAGCCCCTAGTCGCCACATTCTGGCGCCTGTGCGGGGCTGGGCAATATGGAGCGGAGACTGTCAACAGATCCCAGCACTTGGTCCCTATCCCAGATATGTCAATGAATTTGAGCGACGTTTTCGAGCCTTTCACACATTGTTAAAGTAAGGCAGTGTTAAATGTAGCTGGAGTGTCAAGGATAACTTGGGAAGTGGCGCCTTGTCTGAGGCTGTGAGGGTGCCAGTGTTCTGGCTGCCAGCCAAACTGGCGCCCTCCTTCTTTCACCCATCTGCTGCGTGCTGGCGAGGGAGATTCACCTTGCATTCTGGAAACCAAGATTAGCAAGGCGAGAATTTAAACAGCGTCTTAACACCAGCCCAGGGGGCCCCAGAATGCTTCTCAACCAATGATGCATTTAATTGTAACCTGCTCCACTCATTTGTAAATTCATTTGAGGGGTGTGGGTGTCGCTGGCTCGATCAGCATTTATTACCCATCCCTAATTGCCCTTGAGTTGAGCTGCCTTCCTGAACCGCAGCTGTCCCTGTCGTGTAGGTACACCCACTGTGCTGTTAGAGAGGGAGTTCTAGGATTTTGACCCAGCGACAGTGAGGGGACAACCAATATATTTCCAAGTCAGGATGGTGCGTTGGAGGAGCGTCGGTGAGTTGCTGCATATAATCTTAGAGATAAATTCTGTAATGTTGGAATGTGGTGGGCAATGTGTACAGCTCCTATAGTCAGCTGTGCGATAATGATCAGTTATCAGGATAAATAATGACCAGAACATCCTTGATATTGTGTCTGTCTGAGAACAGACTCCTATGTTTAATGACTGTCCAAAAAGACAGTGGGCTGGATTCTCGGGGCGGGATTCTCCACTCCCGCGCCGAAGTGGCCGCGCCGTTGTGAACGCCATCGAGGTTCACAACGGCGCGGAACGGCCCCGTTCCCGACCGATTCAGGCCCTGACAATGGGCCAGGATCGGGGCCGCATCATCTACCCACGCCAGGCCTTGTCGCCCGCGTAAAAGCGGCGCCACATAGATGACGCGGCCGGCGCCGCATAACGGACGTCACCCGCGCATGCGTGGTTGCCGTCCTGTCCAAATCCGCCCCGCAAGAAGATGGGGGACGGATCTTGCGGGGCGGCGGAAGGAAGGAGGTCCTCCTTCAGAGAGGACGGCCCGACGATCGGTGGGCACCGATCGCGGGCCACCCCACATTTAAGGTACCCCCCCCCGGTGCAGGATCCCCCCTCCCCCCACCCCCCCCGCAGGCCACCCCCTCAATGTTCACGCACCGTTCACGACGGCAGTGACCAGGTGTGGACGGCGCCGGGGGGAACCCGCCGTTTTGGCCTGGCCGCTCGGCCCATCCGGGCCTGAGAATCGCGGGGGTGCCGGAGAATCGCCATTTTGGGTGTCTCCGGCGATTCTCCGGCCTGCGGCCCGCGGAACTCGACCGGGCCGTTCCCGCCGCTTGGGAGAATTGCGGGAGGGCGTCGGACTGGCATCCCCGGAAATTTTGGCGGCGCAGGCGATTCTCCCAACCGGCGCAGGAGTGGAGAATCTCGCCCTCTGTTTGGGAAGAATATGGGCGAGATTCTCCGTTCCCGATGCTGATTCCGTAATCGGGGGCAGTACCTGTTGTGCTCAGGTTGGCCAGGAGGGGGGGGCGAGGACCTGCACTACCTGGCAGGTCGAAAGGCGGGGCGCCACCGATTTTTTTTTCACGTAAAACGGCACAGATCCACACTTAGCCTGAGGATCGGAGAATCTGTCCCTCTGTCCTCCCGCTCAGCAATGCCGTATTCCAATGCATGTAAATTTATGCATGGCGTGGAATACCACAGAATCCCGCTATCAAGCCGCCGTATTGGGCAGCCAGCCCGATAGCGAGGTCCCGTGGCCGGTCACCCTCCCCATCGCCACACCGCCCAGCAGCCCCATCCCTGCATTGCCTGGGCTCCCTCCAACCCCCCCACTCCCAGGTACGGGGGTGTTCTGACCCACCCCCCCAAGGACCACCTCCACACAGACATACTCCCCCACCCGCCCCCCCAGAAAAGAGAGTAATCATTGAGAGGAATTACAGCTGTAACACTTACCTTGCCACTCCACATGTCTATTCGTGGAAGGAGAGCAGCTGGTTCCCACAGACCCATTATCTGCAAGCCATTCATAGCTCTCTAGTAGTGATCTGTGATTGACAGATTTTACAAACCATCTGCAGTTCTGATTCATTCATCTCCCTTCACGGTTCAGGGGCCTAAGCGATGAAACCCCAATGCTGGCCTTGTTCTGCATTACACACTGTGTATACACAGACAGTGCAATCAGTAATCATAGAATTTACAGTGCAGAAGGAGGCCATTCGGCCCATCGAGTCTGCACCGGCTCTTACAAAGAGCACCCTACTCAAGCCCCCATCTCTACCCTATCCCCATAACCCTCACTTAACCTTCTTGGACACTAAGGGCAATTTAGCATGGCCAATCCACCTAACCCGCACACCTTTGGACTGTGGGAGGAAACCGGAGTACCCGGAGGAAACCCATGCACACACGGGGAGAACGTGCAGACTCCGCACAGACAGTGACCCAAGCCGGGAATCGAACCTGGGACCCTGGAGCTGCGAAGCAACTGTGCTAGCCACTATGCTACCGTGCTGCCCGTTGACCACATCAAAGAGAGGTAAGTGCATTCCAAGCGCTAAGTGCATTCCAATGACTCAAGCATTTGATTTCACTGCATCGCATTTGGATCGGGGCCCGGCCTCGATGCCAATTTTCCCCCGACGCCCAATTCTCTGCCCCATCGGGGTACGCATTCCGGAAGTCCCGGGATGGAGAATCCCACCCAGCGTCCCTGACGGTGTGTTCCCTCAGCTTTGGATGGGAATATCTGGGTAGGTTTTCTGCACTCAAATTTCAGTGCTTCCCACTAAACCATGGCAGACACCCAGCATGCCCAAAGAATGGGCACTGCAGCAGAGAGTAGCTGGTTACTCTGACCCTAATTTAGGTAGGCAGAGAATAAAAAATGTACGGCATGATGGTTTCATACCCAACAATGCCTCAGCAGTTGAGAGTTTTGAGGAAGTCAGCAGTGAAGTGGACAGTTTCTCATTGTCGGAGTGAACTCACAGGCATTTGATCTCGCTCCACACAGGAACTCTGCCGCTCATGGTCGCGTGGTATCAGGTTAATGTTGCAACCTACTCCACCCACACCCACCCCCCACTCAATACCTTTCATCCGTCACTGCCTGCACTCCCCAGTAGGCACTGGTTCCCAGTCTGGGAACACTTCCAGTTTGAAACCCTCACTCCTGTGTAGAAATCTCTCCACAGGGACGGCACGGTGGCGCAGTGGTTAGCACTGCTGCCCCCACGGCGCCGAGGACCCGGGTTCGATCCCAGCCCCGGGTCACTGCCGGAGTGTGTGGAGTTTGCACATTCTCCCCGTGTCCGCGTGGGTCTCACCCGCACAACCCAAAAAGATGTGCAGGGTAGGTGGATTGGGCGCGCTAAATTGCCCCCTCATTGGAAAAAAAAATGAATTGGGTACTCTAAATTTATTTTTTAAAAAGGAAAAAAAACATAGAATTTTTACAGTACAGAAGGAGACGGTTTGGCCCCTCGTGACTATTTTGGTCTCTGTCAGACCAGCTCACCAGTCCTATTCCCTTCCAAAAGCCTCAATTGAATCTGCCTCCATCACACTCTCAGGCAGAGCACAATAAGAAGATAAGAACTAGGAGCAGGAGTAGGCCATCTGGCCCCTCGAGCCTGCTCCACCATTCAATGAGATCATGGCTGATCTTTTGTGGACTCAGCTCCACTTTCCGGCCCGAACACCATAACCCTTAATCCCTTTATTCTTCAAAAAACTATCTATCTTTATCTTAAAAACATTTAATGAAGGAGCCTCAACTGCTTCACTGGGCAAGGAATTCCATAGATTCACAACCCTTTGGGTGAAGAAGTTCCTCCTAAACTCAGTCCTAAATCTACTTCCCCTTATTTTGAGGCTTTGCCCCCTTGTTCTGCTTTCACCCGCCAGTGGAAACAACCTGCCCCCATCTATCCTATCTATTCCCTTCATAATTTTACATGTTTCTATAAGATCCCCCCCTCATCCTTCTAAATTCCAACGAGTACAGTCCCAGTCTACTCAACCTCTCCTTGTAATCCAACCCCTTCAGCTCTGGGATTAACCTAGTGAATCTCCTCTGCACACCCTCCAGTGCCAGTACGTCCTTTCTCAGGTAAGGAGACCAAAACTGGACACAATACTCCAGGTGTGGCCTCACTAACACCTTATACAATTGCAGCAGAACCTCCCTAGTCTTAAACTCCATCCCTCTAGCAATGAAGGACAAAATTCCATTTGCCTTCTTAATCACCTGTTGCACCTGTAAGCCAACTTTTAATATTTTATCATTTAAATAATAATCCTTTTGCTGTTATTCCTACCAAAATGGATAACCCCACATTTGTCAACATTATATTCCATCTGCCAGACCCTAGCCCATTCACTTAGCCTATCCAAATCCCTCAGCAGTCTTCCAGTATCCTCTGCACTTTTTGCTTTCCCACTCATCTTGTCTTCTGCAAACTTGGACACATTGCACTTGGTCCCCAATTCCAAATCATCGATGTAAATTTGAGATCTTCCAGATCCTAGTCACTAACCGAGTAAAGGCAATTTTTCCACAATTCGCCCCCATTGCTTCATTTGCCAATCACCTCAAATTAATGACCTCCCGCTCCTTGGGCCAAAAGCTCTATGTATCTTGGCGTCAAACCTTGTTTGATAACCTAGTGAAACACCTTGAAGTGATTGAGGAGAGAGCTAACAACACTCTCTATTGATTCATTGAATACGAGGGCACAGAGTAAGTTAACTCACTTGGAGATCAAAATGGTACCACTGAGTCAACCAATGGCAATTTGATTCCACTTCCCCTTAGAATCAGAATAGCTACAGTTGAGAAGGAGGCCATTCAGCCTATCGAGTCTGTGCCGACCCTTTGAAAGATCACCCTATCCAGGCCCATTCCCCCTCTCCCTATCCCTGTGACCCCACCTAGCCTTTGGACACTAAGGGTCAATTTATCTTAACTTAGCTTGTGACACTCTTCCCTCCCAATCAGTAGGTTGTGGGTTCAAGTCCCGTTCCGGACAGTTGAGCACAGAAATCTAGGGCGGGATTCTCCGACCCCCCGTCGGGCCGGAGAATCGCCGGGGAACGGCGTGAATCCCACCCTCGCCGGCTGCCGAATTCTCCGGGGGCGGGAAACGCGCCGCTCCGGTCGGCGCCCGCTGGCTGCGGCCCCCCCTGGCGATTCTCCGGCCCGCGATGGGCTGAGCGGCTGCCCGTTTTAGGCCGGTCCCACCGGCGTAAATTAGACCTGGTACTTACCGGCAGGACCTGCCTCTGCGGGCGACCTCCGGGGTCCTCGAGGGGGCACGGGGGGGATCTGGCTCCGGGGGGATCCACGGGCGGGCCTGTGCCGCGGGGGCACTCCTTCCCTCCGCACCGGCTGCTGTTGGCCTCCGCCATGGCCGGTGCGGAGATGAACCCCCCTGCGCATGCACTGGGATGACGCCAACCCCGCCGGCGCCGGCCTAGCCCCGGAAGGTGCGGAGGATTCCACACCTTCCGGGCAGCCCGACACTGGAGTAGTCCACGCCACTCCTCGGCGCCGGGACCGCCCGCCCCGCCGGGTAGGGGAGAATCACGCCGATTCTCGTCTCCCGGAGAATCGCCAGACCTGCGGCGGGCCCGATTTCGGCGTGAAATTAGATTCTCCGCCCCCGCGCCAAACGCGATTTCAGCTGGGGGCTGCGGAGAATCCGGCCACCATCTTTCAGATGCAGCCTTTTCCTTTGGCTTGATATGAAAGATATCTCGGCACTATTTTGTGGAAAAGCAGAATTGTTCCTGAGGCCAGTGTTTTACTCGCAACCAACATCAGTAAAATTCATGGTGATCGAATTGCTCAGGGCAACATTTATCCCGACACAGATACGGGACCCTCCCAGGGCAGCTGACTGATAAATGTTGGCATTTGCCGACGGTGTTACTGGAACGACGGGATTGTCCTATGAAGAGAGATTGGGCAAACGGGGCCTGTATTCTCTAGAGTTTCAAAGAATGAGAGGTGATCTCATTGAAACCTACAAAATACTTTCAGGATTATGCAGGGTCGACGCAGGTAAGATGTTTTTCTTGACTGGGGAGTCTCGACCCGACCCCGTGATGCACGATCAATTAAACTCGAAGACGAGGTTGTATCATAACTGAAGGTTTTAATAGACTAGATCTGTTCCCCAGCAGCTTCGGTACTGAATGAGGGCTGCTGGGACAGCATCTGTTCTTATACCCCGCCTGTCAGGGCGGAGCCACATACTAAACATCCAATGGCAAGCTGCTAGGCTTACCCAATGGTCTACAGCCTCTCGGGTACCGCAATACCCGATACTACCACACCCCGGAAATGTAGAAGATTTTAGTTTAGACGGGCAGCATGGTCGGCGCAGGCCTGGAGGGCCGAAGGGCCTGTTCCTGTGCTGTACTTTTCTTTGTTCTTTGTTCTTTTGTCACAAGTAGGCTTACATTAACACTGCAATGAAGTTACTGTGCAAAGCCCCTAGTCGCCACATTCCGGCGCCTGTTTGGGTTCACTGAGGGAGAATTCAGAATGTCCAATTCACCTAACAAGCACGTCTTTCGGGACTTGTGGGAGAAAACCGGAGCATCCGGAGGAAACCCTCACAGACACGGGGAGAGCGTGCAGACTCCGCACAGACAGTGACCCAAGCCACGAAACGAACCTGGGACCCTGGAGCTGTGAAGCAACAGTGCTAACCAATGTGCTACCCTGTCGCTATTAAAGGGTGGAGCAGGCTTGATGGGCTGAATGGCCTACTCCTGTTCCTAAGGTGCCCATGTCCTGAGAATGATAAGTGGTCAGGGTCAGATCCAGCTAAGTGGGAGAAGTGATTTATCACTGTGGGTCTGCAGTCACATATTAATAATAATCGCTTATTGTCACAAGTAGGCTTCAATGAAGTTACTGTGAAAAGCCCCTAGTCGCCACATTCCGGCGCCTGTTCGGGGAGGTCGGTACGGGAATTGAACCCGCGCTGCTGGCCTTGTTCTGCATCACAAACCAGCTATTTAGCCCACTGTGCTAAACCAGCCCCTGTAGGCCAGGTCAGGTAAGGACGACTGATTTCCTTCCCTGAAGGGACGTTAGTGAACAAAGAACAAAGAAAAGGACAGCACAGGAACAGGCCCTTCGGCCCTCCAAGCCCGTGCCGACCATGCTGCCCGTCTAAACTACAATCTTCTACACTTCCTGGGTCCGTATCCCTCTATTCCCATCCTATTCATGTATTTGTCAAGATGCCCCTTAAACGTCACTATCGTCCCTGCTTCCACCACCTCCTCCGGCAGCGACTTCCAGGCACTCAATACCCTCTGGGTAAATAAAACGGATGGGTTTTTACAACAATGGACCATGGTTTCATGGTCATCATTAAACTTGAACCCATACCACTGCCTCCCCAGATGGGACAGTATTAACTTCGCTCACCCATTGGGAAACGCTGGGATTGGGAGCAAGACGGGGTTTTATTCCTGAACCGAATTAACCCTCCGTCGAAGTAGGTTTGACGCAAAGCGTAAATCCACTCTGATACCATGGGCAGCACGGTAGCATTGTGGATAGCACAATTGCTTCACAGCTCCAGCGTCCCAGGTTCGATTCCGGCTTGGGTCACTGTCTGTGCGGAGTCTGCACATCCTCCCCGTGTGTGCGTGGGTTTCCTCCAGGTGCTCCGGTTTCCTCCCGCGGTCCAAAGATGTGCAGGTTAGGTGGATTGGCCAGGATAAATTGCCCTTAGTGTCCAAAATTGCCCTTAGTGTTGGGTGGAGGTGTTGACCTTGGGTAGGGTGCTCTTTCCAAGAGCCGGTGCAGACTAAATGGGCCGAATGGCCTCCTTCTGCCCTGTAAATTCTATGATAATCTGTGATTAATCTAGGACAAAGGTTCGGCACAACATCGTGGGCCGAAGGGCCTGTTCTGTGCTGTATTTTTCTATGTTCTATGTGACCCGCAGGGCGATGCGGGGTTAAAAATGGCTGCCCCAGCCAAGCACCCTCCTCCATCCCCACCATCGGGCTTGTTGCTCGAGGCAGCTGCATGCAGACACGTTCGTTCGGCCACACTCGCTCGAGGGGTTAGCCCTTTGCCTCGTCACCCCAACCCTCCAGCCCCAAACAAAACACCCCAACAGAACAGAGTCAGAATGGAGGTTCCTTCGTATCATCCGTGCTAACCCCCCACCCCCTCCCCCCCCCCCCCCCCCCCCCCAAGCCCCCTTCCCCCACCCCTCCTTGTTTTCCCGCCCACCAACATTGGCCTCCTCGCTAGTGGCGGGAGTGCCGTTGCCACCTTCAGAACCCAAGCTGAAGGGGAAATAATATAAAAAGAACACAATTTGTATTTGAGTCCAAAAATAATCTTTCTTGTGTCATCTAGCTGTGTGTCACTTTAGACATAATGCCTCAGGAAGGTTGAGTGTGGGGTGGGGGGGGGGGGGTTTGGGGGCTGGGTGGTGTCGGGGGAGGGGAGCGGAGAGGCTTATCCCAAACAAAAAAATGAATAGCGAGCCTGTTAACAAAGGGACTGGAGAGAGACGAAGGCCTCCTGAGGAGCCAGCCGGACAGAGGTTAAAGGGTCAGGTTGTGCAGCTCGAACTGCTGCTGCTTCTGAATTGAAGCTGGGATTTATTTTTTTGTTCTCGATAAGAGTTTCTGTTGAGGCTGCTGTCTCTTCCTGTGAAAGCGGGAGAGTTTAATCTCCACCTAACGCACCCCACCCCCCAGGCCTTCCGTCCTCCCCGCCCCCCTCCCCCTACTTCATTGTCTCACAATCGATGGTCGCCCCCTCACACCCTGCTCTCGCTCGTTCTTTTCAATTCTTCAGCCTTCCCTTCCGCCGATGATCGATCGGGAGTGTTAAAAACCCAAACCCGTCGGGCAGTCGCTGCTGGGTTTGTCTGTATCCCTTCCCCTGCATTGCCAGCTGACCTGTCCACCTTGGCGCATGGGGGATACATTACAGGCCTCAGGCCTCGATCTCGGCTTCGTGGGTCAACTGCGGTTCATTGGTACCGCTCACGCCTCTGAGTCAGAAGGTTGTGGGTTCAAGCCCCACTACAGGGTCTTGAGCACGAATTCTAGCCTCAACGACCCCAAGGCAGCACCGGAGGGAGTGCCGCACAGTGTGGATGAGACATAAAACCGAGGTGGAAGGCCCTCCATTTGGCAGCATTTCAAGGAAGAGCAGTGGAGTTCTCCCTGGCGTCTTGTCCAATATTTATTCCTCGGTCAAAGTCATGTAAAACTTTAATCTGGTCGTGAATACCCTTCCAGGGGGCTTGCCGTGAGCAAATTGGTTGCCTGTCACAGCGTATAACAGCTGTACATCGTTGGCTATAACGCACTTCAGGACATCCTGAGCTTATGAAAAGCCCGATAGAAATGAAATTTTCCTCATTTGAGACATCTTCGCCGGTGGGTTGCCTGTAAGGCCAAGTAGTTTGTTGCAGAAAGTTCCGGTGTAATTTCGGAGTTGAGAGGGTTAGCTTACGAGGAGAGACTGAGTAGACTGGGACTGTACCCATTGGAATTTGGAAGGATGAGGGGGGATCTTATAGAAACATATAAAATTATGAAGGGAATAGATCGGATGGATACGGGCAGGTTGTTTCCACTGGCGGGTGAAAGCAGAACTAGGGGGCATAGCCTCAAAATAAAAGGGGAGCAGATTTAGGACTGAGTTGAAGAGGAACGTCTTCACCCAAAGGGTTGTGAATCTGTGGAATTCCCTGCCCAGTGAAGCAGTTGAGGCTCCCTCGTTGAATGTTTTGAAGGCAAAGGTAGATAGATTTTTGAACAGTAAAGGGATAAAAGGTTACGGTGAGCGGGCGGGTAAGGGGAGCCGAGTCCACAGAAAGATCAGGGCAGCACGGTAGCATTGTGAATAGCACAATTGCTTCACAGCTCCAGGGTCCCAGGTTCGATTCCCGGCTTGGGTCACTGTCTGTGCGGAGTCTGCACATCCTCCCCGTGTGCGCGTGGGTTTCCTCCAGGTGCTCCAGTTTCCTCCCACAGTCCAAAGATGTGCAGGTGAGGTGGATTGGCCGTGATAAATTGCCCTTAGTGTCCACAATTGCCCTTAGTGTTGGGTGGGGTTACTGGGTTACGGCGATAGGGTGGAGGTGTAGGCTTGGGTAGGGTGCTCTTTCCAAGGGCCGGTGCAGACTCGATGGGCCGAATGGCCTCCTTCTGCACTGTAAATTCTATGATCAGTTAGGAAAGTATATTAAATGATCACATTGAATGGTGGAGCAGGCTCGAGGGGCCAGATAGCCGACTCCTGCTCCTAGTTGTTACATTCTTAATTTGCTCCTCGGGCTTGACCTGAGTGTGGCAAACGGGCACGGTGCCCCCCCGCGCGAACGTAAAACAGAGTGGGTGCAGAAACTGGCAGCCCGCCCACCATTTTGATTAGCCGGTTGTTAACAACCCAATCGCCCACAATCTTTCACCGCCTGAGGCGCTGGACGTGAAGATATTTGGGAGTATTTTTCAGCAACTCTGACGGGGCCGCGCAAGGGCGGAGGCAAAGTAACCGGGACCACGGTTCGACGTAACAGCAGATTCTGGTGGGGGAGGTGGCACCGTTATAAGTATTTTGTTATCACTTTTTAAAAAAACATTTTCGAGCCGCCAATAAGAAGTAAAGACTGATTCTGAGCAATGACTGACTTCCTGCTCACGCCGGTACACCTCGGCCATGTAGGGCCCAACCTGCAGGCCTGACTGGGTGCCGAACCTCCCCTTTGCTCCATTTACTGACCTCCTTCCTACCTGACGGCCAATAATCGGCCATCCAATGTATGATTGGACAATCTGAGCTGGCGGAGCCCTCAGTTTCTGTTCCCCCCCCCCCCCCCTCCCCCTCACCCCTCTGAGAAACGTAAAATCATGTCCACATGGAAAGTGTAATCAATAATATACTCCTCATGTAATACTAATAATAATCGCTTATTGTCGCAAGCAGGCTTCAATGAAGTTACTGTGAAAAAGCCCCTCGTCGCCACATTCCGGCACCTGTTCGAGGAGGCCGGTACGGGAATTGAACCCGCGCTGCTGGCCTTGTTCTGCATTACACACTGTGTATACACAGACAGTGCAATCAGTAATCATAGAATTTACAGGGCAGAAGGAGGCCATTCGGCCCATCGAGTCTGCACTGGCTCTTGGAAAGAGCACCCGACTTAAGCCCGCACCTCCACCCTATAACCCAGTAACCCCACCCAACCTTTTTGGACACTAAGGGCAATTTATCATGGCCAATCCACCTAACCTGCACATCTTTGGACTGTGGGTGGAAACCGGAGCACCCGGAGGAAACCCACGCACACACGGGGAGGACGTGCAGACTCCGCACAGACAGTGACCCAAGACGGGAATCGAACCTGGGACCCTGGAGCTGTGAAGCAATTGTGCTAACCACCATGCTACCGTGCTGCCCATATTATGGACCATAATATGATCCTTGTCTACAGTGTGGTTGAATAAACTCGGTTTGTTCTCACTGGAACGAAGGAGGTTGAGGGGCGACCTGATAGAGGTCGACAAAATTATGAGGGGCATAGACAGAGTGGATAGTCAGAGACTTTTTCCCAGGGTAGAGGGGTCAATTACTAGGGATGGGAATAGAAGGTTACGGACCCCGGAAGTGCAGAAGATTTTAGTTTAGACGGGCAGCATGGTTGGCGCAGGTTTGGAGGGCCAAAAGGCCTGTTCCTGTGCTGTACTTTTCTTTGCTCTCTGTTCTTAGGCCAATTATTAAGTGCTGAGTGCTACACTGTTGGAGTTGCCGTTTTGTTTTGTGATGTGAAGTTCAAGTGAGGCCCTGCCTGCTCCTCCAGGTGGGGGTCAAAAATCTCATGCCTCTATTGAAAGAGAAGGGGAATTCTCCAAGGCAACATAACAAAAAAAACAACAGATTATCTGGTCATTATCTCATTGCTTTTCATGAGATCTTACTGTGCACAAATTGGCTGCTGCAGTTTGACATTGCAGCAGCAACGACAGCTCAAGAATACTTCAGTGACTTGTGAAGCATCTTGTGATGCTGGGAAAGGTGCTATAAAAATGCCGCTTTTCTTGTTAGGTTAGAGGCTGCATAAAAAGAGGGTCAGCGAGAGGGCATTAACGTTGGCTCCAGCCCGTGTTCTTGCAGCAGATTCCTGCAGTGGTGCTTGCTGCTTTCGTCAGGGACGGCTGTGCATTCGGTCCCACCGCAATTGGACCATGAGGAGACCCATGGTGTAATGGCAATGTCACTGGGCTAGTAATAATCTTAATAATCTTTATTATTGTCACAAGTAGGCTTACATTAACACCGCAATGGAAATCGCCTAGCCGCCACATTTTGGCGCCGAAAACAGGCGGCCACTCGACCCATCGTGGGCCGGAGAATCGCCGGGGGGGGGGGCCGCTGCCGGCGGCCGCCGACCGGCGCGATTCCCGCCCCCCGGGATTCACGCCCCCCCCCCCCCCGGCGGTTCTGCGACCCGGCGGGGGGGTCGGAGAATCCCGCCCCTGGTCTCCTTATCTAAAATAGGTTATACTTACTTTAGCGAGAGAGCAACAAAGGTGTTCACTAGACCAATCCCTGAGGTGAGAGGGTTGTCTTGTGAGGAGAGGTTGAGGAGAATGAGCCGATATTCTCCAGAATGGGAGGTGATCTCACTGAAATGTATAAAACTCTGAGGGGGCTTGTCAGGGGAGATCCTGGGAGGATGTTTTCTTGGTTGCGGAGTCTAGAACATGGGGTCTCAGTTTGAGGATCAGGGGTCAGGATCAGGGGTCAGACATTTAGGGCTAAGATGAGGTGGAATCTCTTCGCTCAGAGGGTGGTGAATCTTTGGAATACTCTAGGCCAAAGGCCTCTGGGCATCATTTGTACCCAAGTAGGTGGTGTTGCCATGGGAACCCCTCTCAGCCCAGCTCTCACAAACATCTAGGGGCTTTTCACAGTAACTTCATTGAAGCCCACTTGTGACAATAAGCTATTATTATTATCTTTGGGTTGCATGAGAAACGTGTCTTTGATGGGATGACACCTAACCTATCCCGATATTTCCAATACCATAGGTGATACATTTGCTACGCTTGAAGATGCAGCTACATTTAAGAATTTCCTTACACACCTTAATGGGCACCATCCTGCGCTCAAATTCAATTTTGAAATGGAGCAGTCAAATGCGCTCCCGTTCCTCGAAGTACTGGTGAGAGACCTACCAGTGGGTTCTCCACTGCTATCTACCGCAAGCCCACCTTCAGTAGTCAATTGGAACTCCTACAGCTCAACCCCCTATAAGATTGGCCTTATTGACAACCTTCTTAATAGGGCCGGAGCTATTTGCTCGCTGTGCAAGCTTGATGCCGAAATAGGGCACATCAAAGACACCCTACAGGATAATGGCTTCTCTGATCAGACCATTGTTCACTGCGTATTGCGCAAACCCATCAATGGCTGTCACGATATGCAGACATGCAGATAATGACATACAGACAGGCACAGACAGGCAGCTAATGAACACAGAGAACAGGACATGGCCAATGAGCAGGCAGGACACTCAGGGGTGGTCTCTCACTATGAAAGGCATGAGGCTCTCACATTCCGCCTCTTTCCACTGATGAACACCTACAGAGTGAGTCAGGGTGTATGTACAGTATCACACCTCCAGCACGTGGCTAAGAGCTAGTCTGGTTCAGTCAGACAGAGTAACCACACTTAGCTTAGCAGAGAGTCGAACTCATAGAGAACTGTGCTAACTGTGCTACTGGTTCAATAGATCAGATTGAACTAACTTCAAGGTCTGGAGTATCTTTTGGTTAAAGCTGCATCCAGTTGCAGCCTGTGTTATCCCAGAGTACATAACACATCATGGGCCTAAGGCAGCCACTTTCTGAAGAGTGCCCAGCCTACCTCAGGTGAGGTGAGCTGTTTCACGTTGCTGCTATGCAGTTGCAACACAAATGGTATTCGGCACTAACAGGATGCGGCTGTCAATACAAAAAGACCTTCTGCCCTATGACACAATTGAGTAATGTGGTCTGTGAGTTTCAATGCCGGCGTGATGCCAGATTCAAAGGCCGAGTGCCTCAAAGACTGGTGGGCGGTATCGAACAGCACGTCCCTTCAGCCTTTTGCAACAGGCAGAGTACTTACCATACTCAGCAAACACAGAGTATAATGCCCAACATTAGGTATGATTTCAGAATCCTAGTTGGTAGGAATTACACTGACAACCAATTTAAGCTCATCGGTCAGGCTTGCAATGTGGCTTACGCATGCCACACGCTGCATACATTCGTCTGCAGGGACCTGTCCTTTGCAAGCAGAAAAATCATGTCAGGGCATTGCGCCTTTTCAACTAACAAAAGTTTGGCAGTTAACTGTTCCCTGGTGCATTCCCAAGGCAATGGCTCAACCAGTCAGAGTCAACTTGCTAATCAATCGGCCCCCTTTTCTCATGCAGTATAAATTGTGTCTCCGTTTGAAATTTGATACTCTTGTGTCTGGCTTGTTGAATGCATGATGAAAAGCTTTTACTGCATGATGTTTTTTACAGCAATACGTAAGTGTCTCAATTTATGACACGCAAGAGATCTGAGTTCCCTCCCACCTCATCCGTAACCCAGTCTTGTCAGTTCCGATTTGGGGATTTTGTTGGAGGTTTCATCACACATCGTCTGGTCTCCCCCCACCATTGGTCTACCTTCCCACATCAATTGGGAAGAGAACAGGTGTTTTGTTACCCAATCATTTTAACCTTACCTGCCGGCCAAAACAACCTGATTTCTTTTTCCCCTCCCCCATCTCTAATATTTGAAATTTGATTAATGAACGCCTTGAGACAAAATGGAAATTGGCAATTTTGTGGCATACCCTCAGAGTTTTTCTCCTTCTCTTTTTTGTTCGTTAAGAAGACCCTTGGAAATGAACCTCCCCGACGTGGAGGCTCCGGGGCCATCCCGGGGCACTGGCAGCGGACATTCCCTCCTCCATCCCAGCGTGGGGTAGCAGGCGGAATCGCGTGATCCTGTCCGAGTCCTTACTGTTTGCAATTCCCTCCTCTGGCGAGAGCTGGGGTCTGGCTCATTGAATATATTCGAGGCTCAGTAAGACAGGTCGACGAGAGAGTCCAAGGGTGATGGGGGGAGCAGACAGGGAAGTGGATTGAAGACCATAATCGTGGTCTGATCAGATGGCTGTTTAGCACAGGGCTAAATCGCTGGCTTTGAAAGCAGACCAAGGCAGGCCAGCAGCATGGTTCAATTCCCGTACCAGCCTCCCCGAACAGGCGCCAGAATGTGGCGACTAGGAGCTTTTCACAGTAACTTCATTTGAAGCCTACTTGTGACAATAAGCGATTTTAATTTGCATTGCAGAGCTGGCCCGAGCGGCCGAATTCCCTCTCCAACTCCTACTTCTTATGATCCTCATGAGGAGCATCGATAAGGTAGATAGTCGACATCTTTTCGCAAAGGTAGAGGAGTCTGCAACGAGAGGGCATAGGTTTAAGGTGAGAGGGGAGAGACACAAAAGAGACCAGAGGGGAAATTTCTTCACTGGCGAGCGTCTGGAACGAGCTGACAGGCAGTGGTAGAGGCGGGTATGATTTTGTCTTTTAAAAAGCAGTTAGACAGTTCCATGGGCAGGGCGGGTATAGAGGGCTATGGGCCAAATGCGGGCAAGTGGGACTCGCTTAGTGATAGAAACTGGGCGGCATGGACAAGCTGGGCCGAAGGGCCTGTTTCCATGCTGTAAACATCGATGACTCTATGATCCTCCTCTCTGGAAAATCAAATCTGCAATTTTATTACGAAATGTGTAACGTGGAAGTTTTAACGTTTGGGATACTGGTTTCACCTTCAACAGTGTGGACATGTTGCTCAGATTGCCCTTCCCTTAGATTCCATTCGCCTTTTAACGATCTGATTTCAATCTTCAAATGAAGACATTGTGCAAAGGGACCTGATACGAGATTCCAGCAGACCGGGGAGAAAATGAAATAGAATTGGCGATGGCAGCAAACAAGCCAAGGCCTTCTCGCTCTGACCTTTCGTTCAGTGCTCACACAGCGAGGGGGCGCCCTGTCTCCCCCCTCCCCCTTCCCATAGCAAGTCCCCCCCCCCCCCCCCCCCCCCCCGGATCACTGTCTTTGTCCGCCTGAAGATTTTCTTTTTTGAGAGAAAAAAAATTCTCAGAACGTTTCCCGTCCTCTGGGAGCGAAGGATTGTCAGTCACCCTTGGGGAGGTCTTTTCATATGTTAAAGACTGGTGGAGCCTGCTTGTCATCCGGGATAGATCACAGGGGTTAGTTTGGACAGGCGCTTCAGTGAAAGTCTAATTAGGTACAAAGTGGGAGGGAGGGGGGGGGGGGAGAGCTGGGAAAGATGTTGGCTGGGTGGGTCGGGGGTGGGAGGGGCAAGAGCTAAGGAGAGAGAGCAAGGGTGGTATGCCGCTGCAGAGGGAAAAGGGTTAATCAGCGCTCAGCACCGAGTCCATGTAAGTGCGTACATCTGTTTCGTTGGGGAGTTATTTTATTATCTGGTAATCTGTGGAAAGCAGCTTGTCTGGGCACACTCAGCAGGGCTGGAACACATCCAGCGGTCTTGTGTCCTGTGGGTTTGTGTCGGTAGGGTTGGGGTGCAGCGTGGAAGTGATCTATCCCAGAGCCAGCCAGTCAGCAGCTGAAAGACAAAGAGAAGGTTAATGTTTGAGCTGAACGTCCACCGTCGGTTCAACACTGGAAGTAATTTAAGTCCAACCTAGAGCTACAAAGTCTGCAATTTGTGCAACTTCAACGTATCAGTTTACAGATTGTTACAGGGCCTGGCTGTACCCGATAATGGATTGAATTTTGAATTTGTTACGAGATGTTATTACATTTTGGAATGTATCTATTGCTGAGATTTGGTTACTGAAAATGTTATCGGGCCAGCTACGAGCTAACATTTTGTAAAATCTGGGATTGTAACAGAATTTTGTATTATCTTCAATGATTAATGTGTGAGAATGTTACAGGCTTTAATGTACAGAATCCTAGATCATTGGAGACTTGATCGCACCTCCCAACATGTTGAGTTCAGTCACGGTAACAGAGTGTGGTTACATCTTGTATTGAATTTTTTTGTAAATAAATTTAGAGTAGCCAATTATTTTTATTATTAAGAGGCAATTAAGCGCGGCCAATCCACCTAACCAGCACATCTTTGGGCTGTGGGGGTGAAACCCACGCAGACACGGGGAGAATGTGCAAACTCCACAGTGACCCAGGGCCGGGATTCAAACCCGGGTCCTCAGCGCCGCAGTCCCAGTGCTAACCACTGCGCCGCTTGCTGCCCTTCTTGTATTGAACTTTAAGATTGTCACCGGATCTGGTTGCATTTTGTAGAATATAGAATTCTGATTTACTAGGGAATCTGCTTTCACACTGTGGTTTAAGATGATAGACTTACATGGCCAGCACGGTGGCACAGTGGTTAGCACTGCTGCCTCACAGCGGCAGATACCCCGGGTTCAATTCCGGCCTTGGGCAACTGTCTGTGTGGAGTTTGTACTTTCTCCCCGTGTCTGCGTGGGTTTCCTCCTGGTTTCGTCCCACAGTCCAAAGATGTGCAGGTTAGGTGGATTGGCCGTGCTAAATTGCCCTTAGGTTAGGTGGGGTGGCTGGGTTATGGGATAGGGTGAAGGTGTGGGGCTTAGGTAGGGTGCTCTTTCCAAGAGTCGGTGCAGACTCGATGGGCCGAATGGCCTCCTTCTGCACTGTAAATTCTGTAAATTCTACATGTTCCGTCTGAAATACACACATGCAGGATGATTTTTTTAGGAGAGAATTGTGTGAAAACCTGGAAAGGAGAAATGCGCAGCGCTATGGGGAAAGAGCGGCGGAGAGGAATTCACTGGATAGCTATTGTGCTGGCATGGGCTCGATGGACTGAATGGTCTCATTTTGTACTGTTTGAGTGGACAGCACCTACAACAATGCAGAACTCCCAACAGGACTGCACTGGCATGGCAGCCTGGGTGATGGGTTTGAATCCTGGAACAGGCCTTGAACCCACAACCCTGTAAGTCTCACAGAATTTACAGTGCAGTAAGGAGGCCATTCGGCCCATCAGGTGTACACTGGCCCCTGAAAGAGCACCCTACCTAAGCCCATACCTCCACCCTATCCCAGTAATCCCATCTAGCGTTTGAACACTAAGTGGCAATTTATCATGGCCAACCCACCTAACCTGCACATCTTTGGCCTGTGGGAGGAAACCGGAGCACCCGGAGGAAACCCACGCACACACGGGGAGAACGTGCAAACTCCGCACAGACAGTGACCCAAGCCGGGAATCGAACCTGGGACCCTGGTGCTGTGAAGCAACAGTGCTAACCACTGTGCTACCGTGCTGAGTCTGAGATGACTATGCTGCCCAAGGTGGTAACTCACTACCAAGTTAATGGGCGGCACAGTGGTTAGCACTGCTGCCTCACAGCGCCAGGGTCCCGGGTTCAATTCCGGCTTGTGTCACTGTCTGTGCGGAGTCTGCACATCCTCCCCATGTCTGCGTGGGTTCCCTCCGGGTGCTCCGGATTCCTCCCACAGTCCAAAGATGTGCAGGTTAGGTGGATTGGCCGTGCTAAATTGCCCTTAGTGTCCAGAAAGGTTAGGAGGGGTTATTGGGTTATGGGGATAGGGTGGGGCTCTTTCAAAGGGTTGGTGCAGACTCAATGGGCCGAATGGCCTCCTTCTGCACTGTAGGGAGTCTATGATTCAGGTACTTGCACACCAATTGGCATTCTGCCAATCAGCCAGTGATTGGAATCACGCTTCACAGTCCACATAATGTGTAAAATTATGAGGGACGTGGTTGGGCAGATCGGCAGGAATTTTTCCCCTTGGTAGAGGGGGCACAGATTTATGGTCACGGGCAGGAGATTTAGAGGGAATTTGAGGAAACACTTTTTTACCCCGAGGGGGTTGGGAATCTGGAAGTCGCTGCCTGAAAGGGTGGGAGAGGCGGAAACCCTTGCAACATTTCAGAAGTATTTAGATGAGCACTTGAAACGCCCCAGCTGGCAAGGCTAAGGACCAAGTGGTAAATGGGATTAGAGTGGACGGGTGCTTGATGGCCGGCACAGACATGATGGGCTGAATGGCGTAGGCTCGGTGTTCCTGCGCTGTAATGTAACCCTACGATAAGTCAGTTTGAACATTCCTTCAAAGATTTTAAGGAAATAAAGCAACCTGCCTCTGCTTCCAGGGATTGTGCTTCACCCTAAAGCAGCAATTCCGAATGCCGTGCCTCTTATTGTGCACCTCCCAGCACCTCCCTAAGTACCACCGCCTCGAAGGCCAAGGGCAGCAGGCGCAGGGGAGCACCACTATCCCTTCCAAACCTCTCACCTGACATGGAAAACACATCGGCCGTTCCTTCACTGTCGCTGGGTCAAAATCCTGGAACTCCCCCCCCCCCCCCCCCCCCCCCCCCCCCCCCCCCCCCCCCCCCCCCCCCTGACAGCACAGTGGGCGTACCTGAAAATGAAATGAAATGAAAATCGCTTATTGTCACAAGTCGGCTTCAAATGAAGTTACTGTGAAAAGCCCCCTAGTCGCCACATTCCGGCGCCTGTTCGGGGAGGCCGGTACGGGAATCGAACCGTGCTGCTGGCCTGCCTTGGTCTGCTTTCAAAGCCAGCGATTTTACCTGCACCTCGTTGTACAGCGGTCCGAGAAGGCAGCTCACCACCACCTTCTCACGAGCGACTGAGGATGGGCCATCAATGATGCCCGCTTCCCCGAAATGAATTTGGGCACACAGCCAGTTACCAACGTGATGGTATAAGCAACCGCAACCCCCCCACCCGAGCAGCCTCTTTTGTGACAGAAAAAGGTTCTTCGGAGAGTTTTTACGGAGCAGTTGCCGAGAGGTGGTCGCCCCTGACTGGAGAGCCCAGGTCACCCAGGGTCACAGTCTGACAATGAGGGGTGAGACATTCACGCCTGAAATGAGGAGAGATTTCTTCACTCAAAGGGACGTGAATCTTTGAAACTCCCCAGCCCAGGCTCCATCATTGATTACGTTCGAAGACGAAGATTGATCGATTTTTGGGCATGAAGGGAATTGAAGGGACGGGGATTTTTGTGGGGAAAGTGGAGTTGAGATCAGCCATGGTTTTACTGGATGAAGGAGTGAGTGTGGACCTTGCAATTATTTTAAGGTACGGCCCATTACGTCTGCACTGGCTCTGCAGATGAGCATCATACCGTTCCCCTGCCTTCTCCCCGCAGCCCTGCACATTGTTTCAATTCAAGTAACCATCTAGCGCCCTCTTGAACGCCTCGATTGAAGCTGCCTCCACCACACACCCAGGCCGCGCATTCCTGGCCCCAACCACTCGCTGGGTGAAAAAGTATTTTCTCACATCGCATTTGCTTCAACAACATAGTATGCCAACCATTAAAAATAAATGAAAACAAAATAGGATACAGTTAATACATTATACATAGGAACAGGAGGAGGCCAGCTGGGGACGGCACGGCGGTTAGCACTGCTGCCTCACAGCATCAGCGACCTGGGTTCGATTCCAGCCTCGGGTGGAGTCTGCGCGTTCTCCCCGTGTCCGCGTGGGTTTCCTCCGGGTGCTCCGGTTTCCTCCCACACTCCAAAGATGTCCAGGTTAGGTGGATTGGCCGTGATAAATTGCCCTGAATGTCCACAAAGGTTATGGGGGGGGTGGTTACAGGGATGGGGTGGAGGTGTGGGCTTAAGTGGGGCACTCTTCCCAAGGGCCGGTGCAGACTCAATGGGCTGAATGGCCTCCTCCTGCACTGTAGGGATTTTATCATTTAAAAAAATAGTAATTTACAGGACGCGGCCGTCGCTGGCTAGGCCGGGATTTGTTCCCCGGCCCGAATTGCCCTCGAGAAGGTGGTGGTGAGCTGCCTTTGCGAACTGCGGCAGTCCGTGTAGGTACACCCACAGGGAATACATTATATATTTTGAGAGGATTGCTTTGCATATTCATTACCTCATTAATTATTGAGCAATATGTAACTATCATAAGTTACCCAACATTTTTTCTTTTATATTTTAATGAGGGAACTTATGCTGTGTTGGAGAATCTTTGAGCGTAATGTAAAGATGCCTTTGCACGTGTGGTACATTCATGTGAGCAAATGTGTGTCTCTGGGTCCACCTGCTTCCTATTAATATTTAGGATGTGGCCGTCGCTGGCTCAGTCAGCATTTGTTGCCCAACCCTAGTTGCCCTTGAGAAAATGATGAGCCATCTTCTTGAACCGCCGCGGTCCCTGAGGTGTAGGTACATCCCCAGTGCTGTTAGGGAGGGAGCTCCAGGACGTTGCCCCAGCGACAGTGAAGGAACGGCCGATATATTCCCAGTCAGGGTGGGTGAGTGACTTGGAGGGGAACCTCCAGGCGGTGGGGTTCCCAGGTATCTGCTGCTCTTGTCCTTCTAGATGGTCGTGGGTTTGGATGGTGCTGTCGAAGGAACCTTGGTGAGTTGCTGCAGTGCATCTTGTAGATGGTGCACACGGCTGCCAATGAGCGTCTGTAATGAAGGGTTTGAATGTTTGTGGAAGGGGGGGGCAATCAATTGGGCTGCTTTGTCCTGGATGTTGTTGAGCTTCTTGAGTGTTGTTGGAGCTGCACTCATCCAGGCAAGTGGAGAGTATTCCATCACACTCCTGTCTTGTGCCTTGTAGATAGTGTGCATATGTATATGTATCTATCTGTGTGTGTGTGTGTGTATATCTGTGTTTGTATTTGTCCGTATGTGCATGCACGCCTTGTATTATCCAAGGGGCCTGTCTCCACGTACCCCCGCTGGCCGAAGGATTCGGCCGAGCATTGTGCTGTTGCTATGGTGACCCAAGTGGGCCTATTATCCAGCATCCTGCTGATTCCAGGAGTCGGTCAGCTCTGTGTTATTCTTTAGTTTTGTTCCTTTTCTAAGGCTGTTTCCAGGGTGACCCTGGAGGGGCAAGTGAGTGTGGGAGACAAAGCAGCGAGGTCTTCTCCACGCACCCCCCCCCCCCAAACCCATCCCCCTTCCCCACTGCCCTTACCCTGCCATCATTAAGTTCTTTTGTGTGGCTGAGCTTGACAGCAGTGTGAAAGAGATTCCACCCGTATTCACCCTTCAATGGGATTTTCATTAATCGCGTACATGGACTAATTAAGTATCCAAGGACCCTAATCAGCTTGTGCTAATTGTAGCCAGTGAATCCATGCTATGCATTTGTTCCTGAAAGCTGTCCTCTAATTAGAAGCTGATGGTACCACAGTGTACGCAAACAATTCGAAAACAAAGGGCATGTCACAGTTACAATCCAGCCCAGGGCCACACAAACACACACCTTAAAGAGCCCGCTCCTCTTGTTTCCCGGCACTCCGCAGGGGAGTCCGCTGAGTTTCCGCCCTACGGGGGGGGGGGGGGGGGGGGGGGGGGGATCAGTGCCTCCACTCCATCCCAAATAATCACCCCATCGAAACCCCGCCACAATTTAAACTCCCCGCTCAGAGCTCCTCTCCGCCACCTGCTAGCTGAGCACAGAAAGAAAGGCTTGCATTTCTATAGCGCCTTTCAGGAGGGGGCACAGTCGCCCCGGGTTCCCTCCGGGCGCTCCGGGTTCCTCCCACAAGTCCCGCAAGACGTACTGGTTAGGTGAATTGGACATTCTGAATTCTCCCTCTGCGTACCCGAACAGGCGCCGGAGTGTGGCGACTAGGGGCTTTTCACAGTAACTTCATTGCAGTGTTAATGTTGACCTCTGGGTAGGGTGCTCTTTCCAAGAGCCGGTGCAGACTCGATGGGGGTGATGGCCACTGCAGCTTTGATGTCCAGTTGCGAGAGCCGGGGGGGGGCCTCGGTTTAGCACCTCAATCCAAAGGCAGCGGCTCCAACAGTGCAGCACCCCCGCAGGACGGGACGGAGGATGTGAGCCTAGATTGTGTCCCCCAGCCTGTCAAGGAAATTGACCCCTCAGCTTTCACACCTGGAGTATAACCCATTGGGCCAAGGATGCCAGCAAACTGAATGGGTCTCGAAGAACAAGATGGAAGATACTGTGATATGTACAGTGCATCGGTCAGGATCTGAGCGTGCCGAGTCAGTGTGTATGCTTGATCAGAAATTAAGAGCATAATTTCATAAGATATAAGAACAGAATTAGGCAAGTTGGCCATCGAGTCAGCTCCGCCATGCGATCCTGGCTGATCCCATCCTGGCCTTAACTCCACCGTCCTGCCCGTTTGCCATAACCCTTCAACCCATTACCAATTAAAAGACGTCTCATTCCAGAATGCCCCACAAGAGGAAGCATCCGCTCCACGTCTACTTTATCCAGACCTTTTAGCATCTTGTATACCTCGATTAGATCTCCCCTCATTCTTCTAAACTCCAGTGAGTATCGGCCTAAACTGTTCAATCTCTCCTCATTCGCCAAACCCCTCGGGCGGGATTCTCCACCCCCGCGGCGAAGTGGCCGCGCCGTCGTGAACGCCGTCGAGGTTCACGACGGCGCGAAACGGCCCCGGTCCCGACCGATTCAGGCCCCGACAATGGGCCAGGATCGGGGCCGCGTCATCTCCACGCGCCAGGCCTTGTCGCCCGCGTAAAAGCGGCGCCGCATGGATAACGCGGCCGGCGCCGCATAACTGACGTCATCCGCGCATTGGCCGGTGCCAACCCGCGCATGCGTGGTTGCCGTCCTCTCTAAGTCCGCCCCGCAAGAAGATGGCGGACGGATCTTGCGGGGCTGCGGAAGGAAGGAGGTCCTCCTTCAGAGAGGACGGCCCGACGATCGGTGGGCACCGATCGCGGGCCACCCCACATTTGAGGTATCCCCCGGTGCAGGATCCCCCCTTCCCCCCCCCCACCGCAGGCCGCCCCCCCCCCCCCCCCCCCCCCCGTTCCCGCGCTGTTCTCGACGGCAGCGACCAGGTGTGGACGGTGCCGGGGGGAACCCGCCGTTTTGGCCTGGCCGCTCGGCCTACCCGGGCCTGAGAATAACGGGGGTGCCGGAGAATCGCCATTTTGGGTGTCTCCGGCGATTCTCCGGCCTGCGGCCCGCGAAACTCGACCGGGCCGTTCCCGCCGCTTGGGAGAATCGCGGGAGGGCGTCGGACCGGCGTCCCAGGCGGTTCTCCCAACTGGCGGGGGAGTGGAGAATCTCGCCCCTCGTCTCTGGAAACAATCTAGTGAACCCCCTCTGAACTGCCTCCAACGCCACTACATCTTTCCTCAAATAAGGGGACCACAATTGTGCGCAATACTCCAGGTGCGGTCTCACCAATGCCTTGTAGAGTTGCAACAACACTTCCTTACTTTTATACTCTATTCCTTACTTTTATCCTCTATTCCTTTTGTTATAAATGCCAACATCCCATTTGCTTTCTTTATTATCTGCTGTACAGATCTACAGGTCTACACAATTATGAGAGGTATGGACAGGGTGGATAGCAACAAGCTTTTTCCAAGAGTGGGGGTGTCAATTACAAGGGGTCACGATTTCAAGGTGAGAGGGGGAAAGTTTAAGGGAGATGTGCTTGGACTGCTTTTTACGCAGAGGGTGGTGGGTGCCTGGAACGCTTTGCTAGCGGAGGTGGTAGAGGCGGGCACAATAGCATCATTTAAGATTCATCTAGACAGATATATGAACGGGCGGGGAACAGAGGGAAGTAGATCCTCGGAAAATAGAAGACAGGTTTAGATAAAGGATCTGGATCGGCGCAGGCTGGGAGGGCCGAAGGGCCTGTTCCTGTGCTGTAATTTTCTTTATTCTTTGTTCTTTGTACCTGCACGCTCATTTTCTATGACTCCTGCACAAGGACACCCAGATCCCTCTGCATTGGAGCTCCCCGAAATCTTTCCCCATTTAGATAATAAGTTGTCTTCCCATTTGCCCGACCAAAATGCATGTCCTCACACTTATCCACGTTAAACTCCATCTGCCACATTCTGGCCCACTCTCCTAACCTATCTGTACCCATTTGTAAGGTTCTCTCATTTCCTCATTGCAACTTACTGCCCCACCTATTTTTGTAATGTCTGCAAATCTGGTGAGAGAACTTTCTGCCCCTATAACCAAGTCGTTCATACAGATTGTAAATAGCTGGGGGCCCGAGGACTGAGCCCTCTGGCACCCCACTAGTTACATAGAATTTCTTTCATAGAAGCATAAAATTTACAGTGCGGAAGGAGGCCATTCGGCCCATCGAGTCTGCATCGGCTCTTGGAAAGAACACCCTACCCAAGCCCACACCTCCACCCTGCCCCCATAACCCAGTGACCCCACCCAACACTAAGGGCAATTTTGGACACTAAGGGCAATTTATCACGGCCAATCCATCTAACCTGCACATCTTTGGACTGTGGGAGGAAACCGGAGCACCCGGAGAAAACCCACGCAGACACGGGGAGGATGTGCAGACTCCGCACAGACAGTGACCCAAGCCGGGAATCGAACCTGGGACCCTGGAGCTGTGAAGCAATTGTGCTAACCACCATGCTCCCGTGCTGCCCCATCTTGCCATTCAGAAAAAGACCCTTTTTAAAAATAAATTTAGCGTACCCAATTAATTTTTTCCAATTAAGAGGCAATTTAACGCGGCCAATCCACCTACCCTGCACATCTTTGGGTTGTGGGGGCGAAACCCACGCAAACACGGGGAGAACGTGCAAACCCCACACGGACAGTGATCCAGAGCCGGGATCGAACCTGGGACCTCGCGCCGTGAGGCAGCAGTGCTAGCCACTGTGCCACCGTGCTGCCCGAAATGGACCCATTTATCCCAACTCTGTCTTCTGTCCGTCAGCCACTCTTCTATCCAAGCGAATAAATTACTCCTAATCCCATTTGATCTCACCTTGTGAATTAACCTTCAGTGCGGCACCTCATCAAACGCCCTCCGGAAGTGACAAAATGCTGCAGCGCTCGGATGCATTTGGTCTCATTCACTAAAAGCTAACAACACACAGAATCTCGTCAGTAGTAATGCACACTTTCTCATTTCTTCTTTATTTGGATTCTTTTCTCCGCTGCAAGCTTCCTTCTTAAACCCCCCCCTACCCCGTCCCCCTCCACCCTCACCTCCAACAACTAGTGCAAGGAGCTCCTGGGTTTGTCCATCGCTGATATTGACACCATCCGATCGGCTGCCTCTGCCACATCCCTCCCTCCCACCCACTAGCCCACTGGGCCAAACATCCATGCGCACTCCTCCCAGGCCAATCCCGGAACTCACATCCTCCTCGCCTATCTCCCCTCCTCACCTCTCTGAACTCATCGGAACTCACCTGCACCCTAATCCCACTAAACTGCGACCGCCCAGCTTCCCCTCCTGATCGACATAGAACCATGGAATCCTTACAGTGCACAAGGAGGCCACTCGGCCCATCATCTCTGCACCGACCCCTCCGAAAGAGCACCCACCCCAGGCCCACTGCCCCACCCTATCCCTGTAACCCCACCTAACCCGCACATCTTTGGACTGTGGGAGGAAATCGGAGCACCCGGGGGAAACCAATGCGGCACGGTAGCGCAGTGGTTAGCACGGTGGCTTACCAGCTCCAGGGTCCCAGGTTCGATTCCCGGCTTGGGTCACTGTCTGTGCGGAGTCTGCACGTTTTCCCCGTGTCTGCGTGGGTTTCCTGCGGGTGCTCCGGTTTCCTCCCACAGTCCAAAGACGTGCAGGTTAGGTGGATTGGCCACGCTAAATTGTCCTTAGCATCCAAAAAGGTTAGCTGGGGTTACTGGGTTCCGGGGATAGGGTGGAAGTGAGGGCTTAAGTGGGTCGGTGCAGACTCGATGGGCCGAATGGCCTCCTTCTGCACTGTATGTTCTATGTTCTAAAAAAATTCTATGAACGCAGACACGGGGAGAATGTGCAAACTCCACACAATCATCTGAGGCTGGAATTGAACCCGAGTTCCTGGCGCTGTGAGGCAGCAGTGCTAACCACTGTGCCACTTTGTAAATGCTTCTCTCTCTCCAGGTGGTGTCCCTCTCTCCTTCAGATCTGACGTATTCAGCTCTCCCTTCAAATAAAACCAACCCCTGACCCCTCTGCCCTTGCAAATTGCCTTCCCACTCAAAGGTTTACAATAATATAATGATCGCTTATTGTCACAATTAGGCTTCAAATGAAGTTACTGTGAAAAGCCCCTAGTCGCCACATTCCGGCACCTGTTCGGGGAGGCTGGTACGGGAGTTGAACCTGGGCAGCTGCCCTTGTTCTGCATTACAAGCTAGTTGTTTAGCCCACTGTGCTAAACCAGCCCCTGTTTCCGAATCTGTTTTCCCCTCCCACCTTTCCCGGAACTCTCCGCGTTTGAATCCCTCCAATCAGGGTTCGGCCGCTGCCACAGCACCAGAGACAAAGGGAAACTCGTCCTCCTCGAGCTGTCTGCAGCCTGTGACACGTTGACCACACCATCCTCCTCCGACACCCTCTCCCCTGTCCTCCAGCTGGGTGGGGCTGCTCCCCCCTACTTCCATTCTTATCCAATCCCAGCCAGAGAATCACCAAGCATGGTTTCTCTTCTTGCTCCCACACCGTTTCCTCTGGTGTCCCCCGAAGGATCTATCCTTGTCCCCCCTCCTGTTTCTCAGCTACACACTGCCCCCCGGTGGCATCATCTGGAAACACGGCGTTAGGTTTCACAATTACACTGAGGACACCCAGCTCTACCTCACCCCCACCTCTCTCCACTCCTCCTCTGTTGTTAAATTATCAAACTGCTTCTCCGACATCCTGCACGGGATGAGCAGAAATATCTTCCAATTTATTGGGAAGGCAGTAGCCATTGTTTTTCATCCCAGCGGCAAACTCCCTTCCCCAACTACCGACTGCATCCCGCTCCCCGACAACAGGCTGAGGTTACGTCAGCCCGTTTGCAGCCTTGGTGTCACATTGGACCCCGAATTGAGCTTCTGACTTCACGGGTGGCACAGTAGCACAGTGGTTAGCACTGTTGTTTCACAGCGCCAGGGTCCCAGGTTCAATTCCCGGCTGGGGTGACTGTCTGTGCGGAGTCTGCACGCTCTCCCCGTGTCTGCGTGTGTTTCCTCCGGGCGCTCCGGTTTCCTCCCACAAGTCCCGAAAGACGTGCCGTTAGGTGAATTGGACATTCTGAATTCTCCCTCCGTGTACCCGAACAGGTGCTGGAATGTGGCGACTAGGGGCTTTTCACAGTAACTTCATTTGAAGCCTACTTGTGACAATAATGAATATTATTTTCTCCCCGCCACCACCTATTTTCACCTCTGTAATATGGGCTGACTACCCCCCCCCCCCCCTCTCTCTCTCCACCCCCGGCCTCCCGCCCCGCCCGGTCTCAGCTCACCTGTTCCTGAAACCCTCCCTCATTCACGCTTCCCGTTACCTCCAAGATCGACCATTCCAGCGCACGTCCGGCTGGTCAACCACTTTCCACCCTCCCGCGAACCTGACGTCCTCCAAAAACTCCGCCGCCCTCGCCCTCACTCACACTGAGTCCCGTTCGCCCGTCAACCCCGCCGCCTGTTTGCGCCGCCAGCGGAAATCGGGGACGCTGGAGGGGCCGGATTCAGAGGAAGGTGGAGATCCCGGACGGCAGTGGGGCTGGAGACGAGCTCACAGAGCGAGGGAGCGGTCCGGTCGCAAGGGATCTATAAACAAGGACGAAAGGTCTAAAGTTAGGGCATGGCTTGGCCAGGAGCCGTGACGTTAGTCAGCGAGCACCGGGGGCAACGGGGGAAACGGCACTTGCGGCGACTTAAGACGCGGGCAGCAGAGTTTTGGATGATCTTAAGTTGATTGAGGGTAGAATATCGGAGGGAAGCCTGGAGTGAGTTGGTGCATTCGAGTCCAGAGACGCGGGAGGCGGGAATGAGGGTGTCGGCAGCTGAGGTCGGGGTGAAGTCGGGCGATGTACTGGAGAAAGAAATAGTTAATGCCGTGAATCTGTGATCGGAAGCCCAGTTTGGGATTAAATCCGTCGCAAAGTTTGTGAACGGCCATTTCTCTGTTGCATTGAAAGAGTCAACTGAGGGGGCCAGTGAGACCTATCAATGGGACAGCGCTGCCACCTGGTGGCTTGGTTAGGAGGTGACAACTGGGATTAATTTCAGCCATCATTGCCAAACTCGAAATGATTATAAATTACTTTATTGATTTGTGCAGGCCTTCCCCAGCCTCACCCCTTCGATTCAAAGACTCGCACAGTACAATGGGTGGCTATTCAGCCCCTCATCCCTGTGCTGGCCCCTTTGAAAGAACAAACCAATTAATCCCAACCACCACCATTCCAGATAGTTTGTTTTCCCCCCCTTTTTTTACACACGCTGCTAATTCCCTTGATGCACGATCAATGACACAAAGACGAGAGTAGGATGTAATCGACGCTTTATTATACTGAGATGTGTGGCCTCCCACAGCAGCTGACGAAATGGCTGCTGTACGGGGAGCACACATATTTATACTCCGCCTACTGGGCGGAGCCAGCAGGCAGGGATCTACCTCCGTACCTGTAGTACAGGGGCCTTACCGTAAAGCTCCTATATCAACATAAGAACATAAGAACTAGGAGCAGGAGTAGGCCATCTGGCCCCTCGAGCCTGCTCCACCATTCAATGAGATCATGGCTGATCTTTTGTGGACTCAGCTCCACTTTCCGGCCCGAACACCATAACCCTTAATCCCTTTATTCTTCAAAAAACTATCTATCTTTATCTTAAAAACATTTAATGAAGGAGCCTCTACTGCTTCACTGGGCAAGGAATTCCATAGATTCACAACCCTTTGGGTGAAGAAGTTCCTCCTAAACTCAGTCCTAAATCTACTTCCCCTTATTTTGAGGCTATGCCCCCTAGTTCTGCTTCCACCCGCCAGTGGAAACAACCTGCCCGCATCTATCCTATCTATTCCCTTCATAATCTTATATGTTTCTATAAGATCCCCCCTCATCCTTCTAACTTCCAACGAGTACAGTCCCAGTCTACTCAACCTCTCCTCGTAATCCAACCCCTTCAGCTCTGGGATTAACCTAGTGAATCTCCTCTGCACACCCTCCAGTGCCAGTACATCCTTTCTCAAGTAAGGAGACCAAAGCTGAACACAATACTCCAGGTGTGGCCTCACTAACACCTTATACAATTGCAGCACAACCTCCCTAGTCTTAAACTCCATCCCTCTAGCAATGAAGGACAAAATTCCATTTGCCTTCTTAATCACCTGTTGCACCTGAAGTTCATCCTATACATACAATATATACATCAGTGGTGACGACCACATCCTCTCTGGCCCTTTTGTTGGTCGTTTTAAATCTGTGTCCTCTGGTCGGTAGCTCCTCCTGCCAGCGGAAGTGGAGTCTCTCTGATTGCTTCGTCAAACCCGTCATGGTTTTGAATGCCTCTCTCTGTCCCTCAAGCTTCCTTTGCGTTGAGGGGAGCAACCCTGGCCTCTCCAGACTCTCTCCCTGTCACGGTCATCCTGGTGACCCCCCTACTCCATTCCCTCCAAGGCCCTGAGATCCTTCCTGAGGCGCAGAGCCCACAATTAGACCCGATCCCCCCCCCTCCACTGTCTGCACTCTGCACAGTCTCCCATTAACTTCGCCGCTGCTGACTGACCCGCTGGGAACATTGACACTCTCCAAACCCCGCCCCCGGTTTGTGGTCAGTGGGCAGTGCTCTCAGCACTCAGTCAGAGAGAGAGGTTACCGCGACCGGCGCCGTGCCGACCACGCAGGCGCCGATCCTCCGCAGAGCGGAGAATCGCGTCCCAGCATCGGGGCGACGTGGCGTGATTCACGCAACCCCCCCCCCCCGGCGATTCTCCGATCTGGCGGGGGGGGGGGGGGGTCGGAGAATTCCGCCCGAGGAGTCTCCCGTTTTAAACGGAAATGAGGGGAATTTATTTCTCTCAGAGTCGGAATTCCGTAGAACTCTCTTCCCTCGGGAATGGTGGAGGCTGGGACATTGAATATCTTTAAGACTGAATTAGAACAATGGAACAAAAAAGTTCCACGCCGTCAAGTAGCAGGAGCTGGTTACCCCCCCCCCCCCCACTCCTAGTCCCCTACCGCCACCGCCCAGGAGCCGGTTACCCCCCCCCCCCACACTCCTAGCCCCCTACCGCCACCGCCCAGGAGCTGGTTACCCCCCCCCCCCCACTCCTAGCCCCCTACCGCCACCGCCCAGGAGCTGGTTACCCCCCCCCCCCACTCCTAGCCCCCTACCGCCACCGCCCAGGAGCTGGTTACCCCCCCCCCCCCCTCCCCCTCCGCCCCCTACCACTACCGCCCAGGAGCTGGTTACCCCCCCCCCCCACTCCTAGCCCCCTACCGCCACCGCCCAGGAGCTGGTTACCCCCGCCTCCCCCCCCCCCCCCCACTCCTAGCCCCCTACCGCCACCGCCCAGGAGCTGGTTACCCCCGCCTCCCCCCCCCCCCCCCCCCCCCACTCCTAGCCCCCTACCGCCACCGCCCAGGAGCCGGTTACCCCCCCCCCCCCACTCCTAGCCCCCTACCGCCACCGCCCAGGAGCTGGTTACCCCCCCCCCCCCCCCACTCCTAGCCCCCTACCGCCACCGCCCAGGAGCTGGTTACCCCCCCCCCCCACTCCTAGCCCCCTACCGCCACCGCCCAGGAGCTGGTTACCCCCCCCTCCCCCTCCGCCCCCTACCACCACCGCCCAGGAGCTGGTTACCCCCCCCCCCCCTCCCCCTCCGCCCCCTACCACTACCGCCCAGGAGCTGGTTACCCCCCCCCCCCCCACTCCTAGCCCCCTACCGCCACCGCCCAGGAGCTGGTTACCCCCGCCTCCCCCCCCTCCCCCCCCCACACTCCTAGCCCCCTACCGCCACCGCCCAGGAGCTGGTTACCCCCCCCCCCCCCACTCCTAGCCCCCTACCGCCACCGCCCAGGAGCCGGTTACCCACCCCCTCCCCCTCCGCCCCCTACCACCACCGCCCAGGAGCTGGTTACCCCCCCCCCCCCCACTCCTAGCCCCCTACCGCCACCGCCCAGGAGCTGGTTACCCCCCCCCCCCCACTCCTAGCCCCCTACCGCCACCGCCCAGGAGCTGGTTACCCCCCCCCTCCCCCTCCGCCCCCTACCACCACCGCCCAGGAGCCGGTTACCCCCCCCCTCCCCCTCCGCCCCCTACCACCACCACCCAGGAGCCGGTTACCCACCCCCTCCCCCTCCGCCCCCTACCGCCACCGCCCAGGAGCCGGTTACCCACCCCCTCCCCCTCCGCCCCCTACCACCACCACCCAGGAGCCGGTTACCTCCCCCCCCCCTCCGCCCCCTACCACCACCGCCCAGGAGCTGGTTACCTCCCCCCCCCCCCCGCCTCCCTTCCACCCACTGCAACAAACATTTTCCATCCTCCAGCGCTATTCCTTTTTTTTCAAAACATTTTATTAAGGCATTTGTGATTTTGTAACAACAATTCAAATGTAAACATAACTCGGCGAATAACCCCCCCCCCCGCCAACCAACAACCACACCCAGGCTGCATGGCTTACACACACAATTCCCCCGTCCCTCCTCCCCCACTTGCTGATCACGCCTAAGCTCAATTATCCACCCCCCCCCCCCCAGTGCTATTCCTGAATAACCATTGTTTGTTTGTGGGCCTAAGACGGGACAACAACAACTTACATTTACATAGCACCATTGACATAGCAGAACAAAGCCGGCACTTTGCAGGCGCGATTGTTCGGCACTGAGCGACGCAGAAAGGGGGATATTAAGATAAGTGAGCAAAGGTTTGGTTGGTTTTCAGGAATCTCTGAACAGAGGAGAGAGAGATGGAGAGATGGAGATGGAGGGAGTCCGGCTCGGGCAGCTGAAGGTTCAGACGCCAATGGTGGAGACATTAAAATCAGGGCTACTCAGAAAGTAGACAGAAGATAAGGGGCGGGATTCTCTCTGCCCCGTGCGCGAATCGCGCGACGCCGGTCGGGGGCTGCTCTACGCGGACCCCCCCCCCCCCCGTGATTCTCCGCCCGGGATGGGCCGAGTGGCCGCAAAAAAAATCCGAGTCTCACCGGCGCCGTCCACGTGTGGTCTGACCCGGCGGGATCTCGGCGTGCATCCTTTCGGGGGCGGCCTGGGGGGGGGGGGGGGGGGGGGAGGGTCGGACTCCGGGGGGGGGGCCTCCGCTGTGGCCCGGCCCGCGATCAGGGCCTACCGATCGGCGGGCCGGCCTCTCTTGCTCCGTGCCGGCCCCTGTAGCCCTACGCCATGTTGCGTCGGGGCCGGCACGGAGAAGGGAGCCACTGCGCATGCACGCAACACTTAGCCTCAGGATCAGAGAACCCGTCCAGGGTGTTGACATTGTGTCACGTGATATAGGTACACACTCGAACACACGCTCCGGGACGCGTAGGCCTGGATTTTCCGCGCCCCCCCCCCCGCCCCCTCAGGTCGGTTGTGCAGTTTCGGGACATTTCCTGTCTCCACGAAGCAGACTCGGGAAAAAGAGGCCCAGGCATTTGTGGGGAGATTTTGGTTCCTGGAGCCGGGCTGGGTTGCACAGTTGTGGGTTGGAGTGGAGGTTGGGGTCCGCTGCCCCCCAGGATGAGTGCAGAGGCTGCTGCGTGCGGGGTCGAGCTGGGCGGAGAGCCACTGTGGGCACAATTACACCCCCCTGAAAACACTCACCATGCCCCATCCATGCCAACATATTCTGCCTCCTGCCCCTGTACCCACAACCCATACCCCCTCAAACACCATGACAACCGATATCCCTGTACCCACTCCCCATGGCCCTTCCTACCCACTTTGCCACCCTATGCCTCTCTACCCTCACATGACCCCTCGTACCCCAATGCCACTGGTGCCCCCTTTACCTTCCCAAGTCCCCTCACATCCCCTACACCACCCTGCACCCCTCTACTCACCCACCATGACCCCTTAAATTCCATATGCCACTTTTCTACCCATTCTCCCTGCTCATTCCTATATCCATGGAATCCATAGAATCCCTACAATGCAGAAGGGGGCCATTCAGCCCATCAGATTTGCACCAACCGTCCGATAGAGCACTTTACTTAGGCCCACTCCCCCGTCCTACCCCGCGCATTGATCATAGTTAATCCACCTAACTTCTTTGCCAACTTAGTGCCAATTCAAGCCTACCCATGCACCCCACCATCACCCTTTGCCCTTACTACTCCCCACGCCCCCACTCCATGCCAATTCGCCAATATCCACCATGGTTAAACCTCAGGAACCATGCTGACATGGACCAAAGTTATGTTTTACTGATGATGTCAATATTTTGAACAAAACACTCTCATTGATTCAAGAAAAACATTCAAAACTTTGAAATTCCTCCAACTAATCCCTTATGAAAACAAATATTTCACCGAATCTCACAAAAACAAGCATCTCTATAACCACTCGCAGCTGTTAATCAGACTACTCACATAACAGGCACCCCGCTGTGATAATGTTATCTTGTAAAATTAGACATGCATCACAAACCCTATAATGATAACCCTCAGACTTACGCCAGCAGGCAGAATGAAATAGCAAGCACTGACTTTGCTTTAAACTCCATACTTTTTAAAATTAAAAGCCCAGCAGAGTTAAATCCCTTGACAGCTTGACAGTTCCAATGCACTTCTGCACTTTTTACGCACATTCATGTCTATTTTTAACAATCCCAAAGCCTACGTGAGCTCTCCCAAAGCGTATCTTACCTCTCCCAAAGAGTACCTTACCTCGCCCAAAGGGGGTACCTTACCACTCCATAAGAGGTACCTTACTTCTCCCAAAAGGTACCCCTGGCTATCCAACCGACCTCACAATTTAGAACCCACCCCTTCCCCCTCCATGGGACTTCCATAATCGAGCCTCTGCCTGCATTCTCATACAGAGCGAGAGTCTTTCCATCGGCATGGAAATTCAGGCCACAGTTAACAGAAGATGATAGGGTTGGCGGGAGGGCGAGGTGAGGGGGTGGATCGATCTCTGTCTGTATTTATCCATTCTCCCACTCCACACTCCTCCCCCGTTAACCTGGGATCAGAGACGATGGGAAAATGGATCTGAATAGGGCAGCCTGGCTCTAGATCTATGTCTCATCCCGGGGCACCTGAAGCAACCTTTGTCCCACAAAGGTCGGGGCTTTTGCGTCATATGGTGGAATTAGGACACACACAGATTGCTGCAGAATGGCCATGAAAGGACATGGGACTGGAACTATAGGGCCCGAACCACCCTTTAAATCCCTCGCGAGGCCTCTCGCGAGATTTAACAGCCTCATTACACCGCGCGAGACCTAACGAGCTCTGACGAGGCGGCACACTCTACTGCCAGGCTGGCACTGCCAGGTTTTCCGGGTGGCATTTTGCCTGCTCCGGGGATCGGGCCGGGGTGCCCCTGCCCTTATGAGGTGCAGTGTTATGGGGAGAAGGCAGGAGAATGGGGATGAGAAAAATATCAGCCATGATTGAATGGCGGAGCAGACTCGATGGGCCGAGTGGCCTAATTCTGCTCCTCTGTCTTATGGTCTTATGGTGGGGGGGGGGGACTCAAAGGTCACGGTGGGAGGTCTGGAGATCGGGCGCCGGTTAAAAATGGTACCCCGATGCCTCTCGCACTTGCAAGCGGATCTCATTAGTTCAGGAAATGTAACTAAGCGCGGGGCCTTCCTCGCCGAGGCCCAGAATTGAAGCAGAGTCCCATTTAATAACGGGATCGTTCTCTGCGCTGCCAGAGCCGGCAAACACCCAGCTAAACGCGCCCGACACGGCACTCTGTGTCATTTCAGTTAAATTGCACCCATAATGACTGGTCAGGCAGGGACAGAGGGAGGGGATAGTGATTAATTTTACCCAGTGGAATAGGAGCAAAATCCTCTGAAACCCCCCAGCACAGGAAAACTGAATACCCATGAATAGTGACTAATGGAACCTTTAATTTGAACTTATCTTTAAGAGCATAAATAGGGGTTGAATGTGTCCTCTTGCACAGAGCATGGAGTTCAGCACAGCCTCCTAAAGCAGTGAATAACAAGCAGAGAGTAACGCACACCATGCTGTTTAGGGTCAAAGACAAGACCATGAGTTTATATTTTGATATTTTCCTTTGGTATCAATTTTGTATTCCTGTCAGTGAATCATCTCTTGGATGGAGAACAATATGAATATTAAGCAACATGCTGGAATTAACTGAGTGTATTTTACTATGTAGGACAATAACAGGAGTAAACTCCTTCCCATTCACTCCCATTGTACCCAATCCTAATGGATCCAAACCCTTCCCATTCACTCCCATTGTACCCAATCCTAATGGATCCAAACCCTTCCCATTCCCTCCCATTGTACACAATCCTAATGGATCCAAACCCTTCCCATTCCCTCCCATTGTACACAATCCCAATGGATCCAAACCCTTCCCATTCACTCCCATTGTACCCAATCCTAATGGATCCAAACCCTTCCCATTCCCTCCCATTGTACACAATCCTAATGGATCCAAACCCTTCCCATTCCCTCCCATTGTACACAATCCCAATGGATCCAAACCCTTCCCATTCACTCCCATTGTACACAATCCCAAAGGATCCAAACTCCTTCCCATTCATTCCCATTGTACACAATCCCAATGAATCCAAACTCCTTCCTCATCCCTGCCATGAGATGAACATAGAACATACAGTGCAGAAGGAGGCCATTCAGCCCATCGAGTCTGCACCGACCCACTTAAGCCCTCACTTCCACCCTATCCCCATAACCCAATAACCCCTGCTAACCTTTCTGGACAGTACGAAGTCTTACAACACCAGGTTAAAGTCCAACAGGTTTGTTTCGATGTCACTAGCTTTCGGAGCACTGCTCCTTCCTCAGGTGAATGAAGAGGTCTGTTCCAGAAACACATATATAGACAAATTCATAACCTTTCTGGACACTAAGGGCAATTCAGAATGTCCAATCCCCCTAACCTGCACGTCTTTGGACTGTGGGAGGAAACCGGAGCACCCGGAGGAAACCCACGCACACACGGGGAGAACGTGCAGACTCCGCACAGACAGTGACCCAAGCCGGGAATCGAACCCGGGACCCTGGTGCTGTGAAGCCACAGTGCTAACCACTGTGCTACCGTGCTGCCCCTAAATCCCGCTTATTCTATGTGTTTGCCAACACCCTGAGCCAATCTCCAATTGTGGACAATCCAGGTGGGCCAAACCCATTTAACACCCTTTCTGTGCAGAGCTGAAGACCCCTTCCCATTCAATCCCAAATCCAGCGTTCCAAACGAAGCAACTCCTCTGTCATTAATCCCACTGGGGAAAATACCAGTGGACCAACACCCTTCCTGTTCTCTTGGATCCAATCGGAAGGGACCAACTCTTTAAATAAACACAGGGGACACAGAAGAACCGAGGCAGCAACACCAACGCCAGCTCTTCACCGTCTCGTTATGGTGCTCACTTTGGAACATGAATCATTTTCATCGAGTGAATCATTAAGTGATGATTAAACAGCTATCCGAGCGAGACCTGCAAATTGCTTGTCTCTTCCGTAAACCTTCATCTCAGTGTGATTCACGCCTGTGAGCCGGCCTGGTGAGAATTTCTCTCCATCTCTTCAGCTTCTCGGGTTTTAATCTCTCTCTCTCTCTCTCTCGTTTTTCCGCAGAGGAATGCGTTCCACTCGCTGCCGAAACCAGCACGGCACAGTGCCACCTTCCGTTTCCTGCTACTGACATTTATCGCCGTCGCGGGCATCGCTGGCATTCTCATTGCCGGAGCCGTCATCTTCTGCATCAGACAAAATGCCAAGCAGCGTCAGAAAGAGAAACTGGCCGGTCTGGGCCCTGAGGGAGGAACTGACACCTTGCTCGAATATCAGGTACACCCGTCCGTCCAAAGTCTGGTACACCACCCTCCAATATCAGGTACACACACCCTGCAATATCAGGTACACAAACCCTGCAATATCGGGTACAACACCCTCCAATATCAGGTACACACACCCTGCAATATCAGGTACACAAACCCTGCAATATCAGGTACACAAACCCTGCAATCTCGGGTACAGCACCCTCAAATACCAGGTAAACACATCCTGCAATCTCGGGTACAGCACCCTCCAATATCAGGTACACAAACCCTGCAATATCGGGTACAGCACCCTCCAATATCAGGTACACACATCCTGCAATCTCGGGTACACCACCCTCCAATATCAGGTACACACATCCTGCAATATTGGGTACACCACCCTCCAATATCAAGTACACACGCCCAGCAATATCGGGCACAACACCCTCCAATAACCGGTACACACATCCTGCAATATCGGGTACACACACCCTGCAATATCGGGTACACACACCCTGCAATATCGGGTACACACACTCTCCAATATCAGGTACACACACCCTGCAATATCAGATACACAAACCCTGCAATATCAGGTACACACACCCTCCAATATCAGGTACACACACACTGCAATATCAGGTACACACACCCTGCAATATCAGGTACACACACCCTCCAATATCAAGTACACACACCCTGCAATATCAGGTACACAAACCCTGCAATATCGGGTACACCACCCTCCAATATCAAGTACACACATCCTGCAATATCAGGTACACACACCCTGCAATATCAGGTACACACACCCTCCAATATCAGGTACACACATCCTGCAATATCGGGTACAGCACCCTCCAATATCAGGTACACACACCCTGCAATATCGTGTACAGCACCCTCCAATAACCGGTACACACACCCTGCAATATCGGGTACACACATCCTGCAATATCGGGTACACACACCCTGCAATATCGGGTACACACACCCTGCAATATCGGGTACACACACTCTCCAATATCAGGTACACACACCCTGCAATATCAGATACACAAACCCTGCAATATCAGGTACACACACCCTCCAATATCAGGTACACACACACTGCAATATCAGGTACACACACCCTGCAATATCAGGTACACACAGCCTCCAATATCAAGTACACACACCCTGCAATATCAGGTACACAAACCCTGCAATATCGGGTACACCACCCTCCAATATCAAGTACACACATCCTGCAATATCAGGTACACACACCCTGCAATATCAGGTACACACACCCTCCAATATCAGGTACACACATCCTGCAATATCGGGTACAGCACCCTCCAATATCAGGTACACACACCCTGCAATATCGTGTACAGCACCCTCCAATAACCGGTACACACACCCTGCAATATCGGGTACACACATCCTGCAATATCGGGTACACACATCCTGCAATATCGGGTACAGCACCCTCCAATAACCGGTACACACACCCTGCAATATCAGGTACACCAACCTCCAATATCAGGTACACACATCCTTGAATATCGGGTACAGCACCCTCCAATATCAGGTACACACACCCTGCAATATCGAGTACACCACCCTCCAATATCAGGTACACACACCCTGCAATATCGGGTACAGCACCCTCCAATATCAGGTACACACATCCTGCAATATCGGGTACACCACCCTCCAATATCAGGTACACACACCCTGCAATATCGGGTACAGCACCCTCCAATATCAGGTACACACACCCTGCAATATCGGGTACAGCACCCTCCAATATCAAGTACACACACCCTCCAATATCAGGTACACACACCCTGCAATATCGGGTACACCACCCTCCAATATCAAGTACACACACCCTCCAATATCAGGTACACACACCCTGCAATATCGGGTACACCACGCTCCAATATCAAGTACACACACCCTCCAATATCAGGTACACACATCCTGCAATATCGGGTACACCACCCTCCAATATCAGGTACACACATCCTGCAGTATCGGGTACAGCATCCTCCAATATCAGGTACACACACCCTGCAATATCGGGTACACCACCCTCCAATATCAAGTACACACACCCTCCAATATCAGGTACACACACCCTGCAATATCGGGTACACCACCCTCCAATATCAGGTACACACATCCTGCAATATCGGGTACAGCATCCTCCAATATCAGGTACACACACCCTGCAATATCGGGTACACCACCCTCCAATATCAGGTACACACATCCTGCAATATCGGGCACAGCACCCTCCAATATCAGGTACACACACCCTGCAATATCGGGTACACCACCCTGCAATATCAAGTACACACATCCTGCAATATCGGGCACAACACTATCCAATAACTGGTACACACACCCTGCAATATCGGGTGCACACATCCTGCAATATCGGGTACAGCACCCTCCAATATCAGGTATACACATCCTTGAATATCGGGTACAGCACCCTCCATTATCAGGTACACACATCCTGCAATATCGGGTACAGCAACCTCCAATATCAGGCATACACATCCTTGAATATCGGGTACAGCACCCTCCATTATCAGGTACACACATCCTGCAATATCGGGTACAGCACCCTCCAAAATCAAGTACACACATCCTGCAATATCGGGTACAGCACCTCCAATATCAGGTACACACACCCTGCAATATGGGGTGCACCACCCTCCAATATCAAGTACACACATCCTTCAATATCGGGTACACCACCCTCCAATATCAGGTACACACATCCTGCAATATGGGGTGCACCACCCTCCAATATCAAGTACACACACCCTCCAATATCAGGTACACACCTCCTGCAATATCGGGTACAGCACCCTCCAATATCAAGTACACACATCCTGCAATATCGGGTACACACACCCTCCAATATCAGGTACACACATCCTGCAATATCGGGTACAGCACCTCCAATATCAGGTACACACACCCTGCAATATGGGGTGCACCACCCTCCAATATCAAGTACACACATCCTGCAATATCGGGTACACCACCCTCCAATATCAAGTACACACATCCTGCAATATTGGGTACTCCACCCTCCAATATCAGGTACACACATCCTGCAATATGGGGTGCACCACCCTCCAATATCAAGTACAAACATCCTGCAATATCGGGTACACCACCCTCCAATATCAGGTACACACATCCTGCAATATGGGGTGCACCACCCTCCAATATCAAGTACACACACCCTCCAATATCAGGTACACACCTCCTGCAATGTCGGGTACAGCACCCTCCAATATCAGGTACACACATCCTGCAATATCGGGTACAGCACCCTCCAATATCAGGTACACACATCCTGCAATATCAGGTACACACGCCCTCCAATATCAGGTACACACACCCTGCAATATCGGGCACCGCACCCTCCAATATCAGGTACACACACCCTGCAATATGGGGTGCACCACCCTCCAATATCAAGTACACACATCCTGCAATATCGGGTACAGCACCCTCCAATAACAGGTACACACATCCTGCAATATCGGGTACAGCACCCTCCAATATGAAGGACACACACCCTGCAATATCGGGTACACACATCCTGCAATATCAGGTACACACACCCTGCAATATCGGGTACACACATCCTGCAATATCAGGTACACACACCCTGCAATATCAGGTACACACATCCTGAAATATCAGGTACACCCACCCTGCAATATCAGGTACACACATCCTGCAATATCAGGTACACACACCCTCCAATATCAGGTACACACACCCTGCAATATCGGGTACAGCACCCTCCAATATCAGGTACACACACCCTGCAATATCGGGTACACAACCCTCCAATATCAGGTACACACATCCTGCAATATCGGGTACAGCACCCTCCAATATCAGGTACACACACCCTGCAATATCGGGTACACAACCCTCCAAATCAGGTACACACATCCTGCAATCTCGGGTACAGCACCCTCCAATATCAGGTACACACATCCTGCAATATCGGATACAGCACCCTCCAATATCAGGTACACACATCCTGCAATGTCGGGTACACCACCCTCCAATATCAGGTACACACATCCTGCAATATCGGGTACAGCACCCTCCAATATCAGGTACACACACCCTGCAATATCGGGTACAGCACCCTCCAATATCAGGTACACACACCCTGCAATATCGGGTACAGCACCCTCCAATATCAGGTACACACATCCTGCAATATCGGGTACAGCACCCTCCAATATCGGGTACACACACCCTGCAATCTCGGGTACAGCACCCTCCAATATCATGTACACACATCCTGCAATATCGGGTACACCACCCTCCAATATCAGGTACACACATCCTGCAATATCGGGTACACACATCCTTGAATATCGGGTGCAGCACCCTCCAATATCAGGTACACACATCCTGCAATATCGGGTACAGCACCCTCCAATATCAGGTACACACATCCTGCAATCTCGGGTACAGCACCCTCCAATATCATGTACACACATCCTGCAATATCGGGTACAGCACCCTCCAATATCAGGTACACACCTCCTGCAATATCGGGTACACACATCCTTGAATATCGGGTGCAGCACCCTCCAATATCAGGTACACACATCCTGCAATATCGGGTACACACATCCTCCAATATCAGGTACACACATCCTGCAATATCGGGTACAGCACCCTCCAATATCAGGTACACACATCCTGCAATATCGGGTACAGCACCCTCCAATATCAGGTACACACATCCTGCAATATCGGGTACACACATCCTCCAATATCAGGTACACACATCCTGCAATATCGGGTACAGCACCCTCCAATATCAAGTACACACACCCTCCAATACCAGGTACACACATCCTGCAATCTCGGGTACACACATCCTCCAATATCAGGTACACACATCCTGCAATATCGGGTACAGCACCCTCCAATATCAGGTACACACATCCTGCAATATCGGGTACAGCACCCTCCAATATCAGGTACACACATCCTGCAATATCGGGTACACTCATCCTCCAATATCAGGTACACACATCCTGCAATATCGGGTACAGCACCCTCCAATATCAAGTACACACACCCTCCAATATCAAGTACACACACCCTCCAATATCAGGTACACACATCCTGCAATATGGGGTGCACCACCCTCCAATATCAAGTACACACATCCTGCAATATCGGGTACACCACCCTCCAATATCAAGTACACACATCCTGCAATATCGGGTACACAACCCTCCAATATCAGGTACACACATCCTGCAATATCGGGTACACAACCCTCCAATATCAGGTACACACACCCTCCAATATCAGGTACACACATCCTGCAGTATCGGGTACAGCACCCTCCAATATCAGGTACACACATCCTGCAATATCGGGTACAGCACCCTCCAATATCAGGTACACACATCCTGCAATATCGGGTACAGCACCCTCCAATATCAAGTACACACATCCTGCAATATCGGGTATAGCACCCTCCAATATCAAGTACTCACATCCTGCAATATCGGGTACAGCACCCTCCAATATCAGGTACACACACCCTGCAATATCGGGTACACACATCCTGCAATATCAAGTACACACATCCTGCCACATCGGGTACAGCACCCTCCAATATCAGGTACACACACCCTCCAATATCAGGTACACACACCCTGCAATCTCGGGTACAGCACCCTCCAATATCAAGTACACACATCCTGCAATATCGGGTACAGCACCCTCCAATATCAGGTACACACATCCTGCAATCTCGGGTACAGCACCCTCCAATATCAGGTACACACATCCTGCAATCTCAGGTACAGCACCCTCCAATATCAAGTACACACATCCTGCAATATCGGGTACAGCACCCTCCAATATCGGGTACACACATCCTGCAATATCGGGTACAGCACCCTCCAATATCAAGTACACACATCCTGCAATATCGGGTATAGCACCCTCCAATATCAAGTACTCACATCCTGCAATATCGGGTACAGCACCCTCCAATATCAGGTACACACACCCTGCAATATCGGGTACACACATCCTGCAATATCAAGTACACACATCCTGCCACATCGGGTACAGCACCCTCCAATATCAGGTACACACACCCTCCAATATCAGGTACACACACCCTGCAATGTCGTGTACAGCACCCTCCAATATCAGGTACACACACCCTGCAATATCGGGTACACACATCCTGCAATATCAGGTACACACACCCTGCAATATCAGGTACACACACCCTGCAATATCGGGTACACACATCCTGCAATATCAAGTACACACATCCTGCAATATCGGGTACACCACCCTCCAATAACCGGTACACACATCCTGGAATATCGGGCACAGCACCCTCCAATATCAGGTACACACACCCTGCAATATCGGGTACAGCACCCTCCAATATCAGGTACACACACCCTGCAATATCAGGTACACACACCCTGCAATATCGGGTACACACATCCTGCAATATCAAGTACACACATCCTGCAATATCGGGTACACCACCCTCCAATATCAGGTACACACACCCTGCAATATCAGGTACACACATCCTGCAATATGGGGTGCACCACCCTCCAATATCAAGTACACACACCCTCCAATATCAGGTACACACCTCCTGCAATGTCGGGTACAGCACCCTCCAATATCAGGTACACACATCCTGCAATATCGGGTACAGCACCCTCCAATATCAGGTACACACATCCTGCAATATCAGGTACACACGCCCTCCAATATCAGGTACACACACCCTGCAATATCGGGCACCGCACCCTCCAATATCAGGTACACACACCCTGCAATATGGGGTGCACCACCCTCCAATATCAAGTACACACATCCTGCAATATCGGGTACAGCACCCTCCAATAACAGGTACACACATCCTGCAATATCGGGTACAGCACCCTCCAATATGAAGGACACACACCCTGCAATATCGGGTACACACATCCTGCAATATCAGGTACACACACCCTGCAATATCGGGTACACACATCCTGCAATATCAGGTACACACACCCTGCAATATCAGGTACACACATCCTGAAATATCAGGTACACCCACCCTGCAATATCAGGTACACACATCCTGCAATATCAGGTACACACACCCTCCAATATCAGGTACACACACCCTGCAATATCGGGTACAGCACCCTCCAATATCAGGTACACACACCCTGCAATATCGGGTACACAACCCTCCAATATCAGGTACACACATCCTGCAATATCGGGTACAGCACCCTCCAATATCAGGTACACACACCCTGCAATATCGGGTACACAACCCTCCAAATCAGGTACACACATCCTGCAATCTCGGGTACAGCACGCTCCAATATCAGGTACACACATCCTGCAATATCGGATACAGCACCCTCCAATATCAGGTACACACATCCTGCAATGTCGGGTACACCACCCTCCAATATCAGGTACACACATCCTGCAATATCGGGTACAGCACCCTCCAATATCAGGTACACACACCCTGCAATATCGGGTACAGCACCCTCCAATATCAGGTACACACACCCTGCAATATCGGGTACAGCACCCTCCAATATCAGGTACACACATCCTGCAATATCGGGTACAGCACCCTCCAATATCGGGTACACACACCCTGCAATCTCGGGTACAGCACCCTCCAATATCATGTACACACATCCTGCAATATCGGGTACACCACCCTCCAATATCAGGTACACACATCCTGCAATATCGGGTACACACATCCTTGAATATCGGGTGCAGCACCCTCCAATATCAGGTACACACATCCTGCAATATCGGGTACAGCACCCTCCAATATCAGGTACACACATCCTGCAATCTCGGGTACAGCACCCTCCAATATCATGTACACACATCCTGCAATATCGGGTACAGCACCCTCCAATATCAGGTACACACCTCCTGCAATATCGGGTACACACATCCTTGAATATCGGGTGCAGCACCCTCCAATATCAGGTACACACATCCTGCAATATCGGGTACACACATCCTCCAATATCAGGTACACACATCCTGCAATATCGGGTACAGCACCCTCCAATATCAGGTACACACATCCTGCAATATCGGGTACAGCACCCTCCAGTATCAGGTACACACATCCTGCAATATCGGGTACACACATCCTCCAATATCAGGTACACACATCCTGCAATATCGGGTACAGCACCCTCCAATATCAAGTACACACACCCTCCAATATCAGGTACACACATCCTGCAATCTCGGGTACACACATCCTCCAATATCAGGTACACACATCCTGCAATATCGGGTACAGCACCCTCCAATATCAGGTACACACATCCTGCAATATCGGGTACAGCACCCTCCAATATCAGGTACACACATCCTGCAATATCGGGTACACACATCCTCCAATATCAGGTACACACATCCTGCAATATCGGGTACAGCACCCTCCAATATCAAGTACACACACCCTCCAATATCAAGTACACACACCCTCCAATATCAGGTACACACATCCTGCAATATGGGGTGCACCACCCTCCAATATCAAGTACACACATCCTGCAATATCGGGTACACCACCCTCCAATATCAAGTACACACATCCTGCAATATCGGGTACACAACCCTCCAATATCAGGTACACACATCCTGCAATATCGGGTACACAACCCTCCAATATCAGGTACACACACCCTCCAATATCAGGTACACACATCCTGCAGTATCGGGTACAGCACCCTCCAATATCAGGTACACACATCCTGCAATATCGGGTACAGCACCCTCCAATATCAGGTACACACACCCTGCAATCTCGGGTACAGCACCCTCCAATATCAAGTACACACATCCTGCAATATCGGGTACAGCACCCTCCAATATCAGGTACACACATCCTGCAATCTCGGGTACAGCACCCTCCAATATCAGGTACACACATCCTGCAATCTCAGGTACAGCACCCTCCAATATCAAGTACACACATCCTGCAATATCGGGTACAGCACCCTCCAATATCAGGTACACACATCCTGCAATATCGGGTACAGCACCCTCCAATATCAAGTACACACATCCTGCAATATCGGGTATAGCACCCTCCAATATCAAGTACTCACATCCTGCAATATCGGGTACAGCACCCTCCAATATCAGGTACACACACCCTGCAATATCGGGTACACACATCCTGCAATATCAAGTACACACATCCTGCCACATCGGGTACAGCACCCTCCAATATCAGGTACACACACCCTCCAATATCAGGTACACACACCCTGCAATGTCGTGTACAGCACCCTCCAATATCAGGTACACACACCCTGCAATATCGGGTACACACATCCTGCAATATCAGGTACACACACCCTGCAATATCAGGTACACACACCCTGCAATATCGGGTACACACATCCTGCAATATCAAGTACACACATCCTGCAATATCGGGTACACCACCCTCCAATAACCGGTACACACATCCTGGAATATCGGGCACAGCACCCTCCAATATCAGGTACACACACCCTGCAATATCGGGTACAGCACCCTCCAATATCAGGTACACACACCCTGCAATATCAGGTACACACACCCTGCAATATCGGGTACACACATCCTGCAATATCAAGTACACACATCCTGCAATATCGGGTACACCACCCTCCAATATCAGGTACACACACCCTGCAATATCAGGTACACACACCCTGCAATATTGGGTACACACACCCTGCAATATCGGGTGCACCACCCTCCAATATCAGGTACACACATCCTGCAATATCGGGTACAGCACCCTCCAATATCCGGTACACACATCCTGCAATATCAGGTAAGGGACAATGGTTGGCAGAGATGTAATATGTGATTAGTCGAACGATGTCCTACCCACTCTTGTGGGTGGTTCCCGTCTGCCTCATTCCTTTCCACTTGCTGTGTGTCAGTCACAGGTTTTTGAGACAAGACTTTTCCGTCAGAGATTCCGGTATCCAGGTTTATAATGGGATTGGAGAAGGTACAGCTGATGGGCCTAAACGTCCGAGCTCCCCAGTGTCGGGTTAGGGGAGTATCCCAAAGGTGCCCTTCGGATATTCGCAGCTAAAAGTTTTCATGGCAATTGCCCTGAAGTGCAAAGCCTGCTCTGGGCAATTGCCCTGTACTGGGAAACATCTGAAAATGTGATTTAAATCGCAAACCTCAGATGGTTCCGGCAGAGTTACACAATTAAAACAACTTCTAACTTCTGGTAATTATTGTATGGACCCAGACCCCTCCCCCTCGCCCCCCCACCCCCACCCAGAACTCCCCCATTCCCCAGCCCCTAGTGTCTCCCCCCACAACCCTGAATTACACCCCCCCCCCCCCCACCCTCACCCCCAGGGCCCAACGCCCTTGCTCTCACCTCCCCAACCGGTGGCACAGCGGCACAGTGGTTAGCACCACTGCCTCACAGCTCCAAGGTCCCGGGTTCAATTCCGGCCTCGGGTCACTATGTGGAGTCTGCACGTCCTCCCCGTGTGTGCGTGGGTTTCCTCCGGGTGCTCCGGTTTCCTCCCACAATCCAATGATGTGCAGCTCTGGTTGATTGGCCATGATAAATTGCTCCTCAGTGTCCAAAATGTTAGGTGGGCGACTGGGATAGGGCGGAGATGTGGGTTTAAGTAGGGTGCTTTTTCCAAGGGCCGGTGCAGACTCAATGGGTCTCCAACCCCCAATCTCTGACTCCCACTGACCTCCAACTCCTGCCCTCCGACCCCGCCAACCTTCAATGCCCCCGCCCCTCAAACTCCAATTCCTGCCAAATCCTATCCATTTATCTTAAACAATTACCCTCTCCCTGGCCTGTCAAGGTGATGCACCGTCAATTACCACAAGTCGAGAATGGTGGAACAATCGAGGCTTTATTGAGCAAGATGTTGTGCCTCCTGTAGCTGGAACCAGAATGGCTGCAGCACCGGAGAGCACACACTTTTATACACCACCTACTGGGCGGAGCCAGCAGACAGGGATTTGCCATTAATATACGGGCAGTGCCGTAATACAAATATTATGCCACTGGTGGTGACTACCACATTCACCCCCTGTTAAACAAGGAGTCCGGCCGGGCTGGTGGAAAACATTACAAGTTAAGTCTGTCGGGGGCCTTGACCCTCCTCTGCGATCGTCTCAGTCCTGGTGGTGATGTGGGCGCCGACTTGGTCACCTGTGACTCCGGGAGCGTGTTGTTCTCGTCTTCGTCACCCCTGAGTGGAACCAGTGGGAGGACGGATCCTACTGGGGGCTGCGGTGAGGTTCGCTGGAGGGAGGGTGAGTGGCGCAGGGGTGAATGAGGCAATCGGGGGGGGGGCAGTGTCAGGTCGTGGGTGGGGACCCAGCGGGTGCCAGGTCCCGGAGGGACACTGTGTCCTGGCGCCCGTCGGGGTGTGCCACGTAGGCGTACTGTGGGTTCGCGTGTAGGAGGTGGACCTTTTCGACCAAGGGGTTCGACTTATGGGTCACGCCTGCTTCCGGAGGCAGACGGGTCCAGGAACTGTCAGCCATGTTGGGAGCGAGACCCCGGAGGTGGACTTCCTGGGGAAGGCAAACACACGTTCGTGAGGGGTCTCGTTAGTCGCGGTGCAGAGGAGCGATCGGATGGAGTGAAGCGCGTCGGGGAGGACCTCCTGCCAGCGGGAGACTGGGAGATTTTTAGACCGTACGGCCAGCAGGACGGCCTTCCAGACCGTCGCGTTCTCCCTCTCCACCTGCCCGTTTCCCCGGGGTTGTAGCTGGCCGTCCTGCTCGAGGCGATGCCCTTGCTGAGCAGGAACTGACGCAGCTCATCGCCCATGAAAGAGGATCCCCGATCGCTGTGGATGTAGGTGGGGAAACCGAACAGAGTGAAGATGCTGTGCAGGGCTTTGATTACCGTGGCAGAAGTCATATCGGGGCATGGGATGGCGAAGGGGAACCGGGAGTACTCGTCAATCACGTTCAGAAAGTACGTGTTGCGGTCAGTGGAGGGGACGGGCCCTTTGAAGTCCATGCTGAGGCGTTCAAATGGGCGGGAGGCCTTCACCAGGTGTGGTAGAAGTGGCTGGTAGAAGTGCGGCTTGCACTCTGCGCAGACTTAATCTTGCCCCGCTGTGTGTTATTAAACATAAAGGCAACCGACCGTTGGTCAGTGAGGAGAGTGAATCTCCTGCCGGCCAGGTCATGCCGCCAATGTCGCTCAGCTTCCACGATGGCTTGGGCCTCCTTTTCGACAGCGGAGTGCCGAATTTCGGAGGCATGGAGGGTGCGGGAAAAGAAGGCCACGGGCCTGCCCGCCTGGTTGAGGGTGGCGGCCAGGGCTACGTCCGATGCATTGCTCTCCACCTGAAAGGGGAGGGACTTGTCGATCGCGTGCATCGTGGCCTTGGCGATGTCGCCCTTGATGCGATTGAAGGCCTGGTGGGCCTCAGCCGCCAGGGGAAAACTGTGGACTGAATGAGTGGACGGGCCTTGTCCGCATAATTAGGGACCTACTGGGCGTAATAGGAGGAAAGCCCCAGGCATCCTTTCAGGGCCTTGGGGCAGTGGGAGAGAGGGAGTTCCAGGAGGGGGTGCATGTGGTCGGGGTCGGGCCCTAGGACTCCATTTTCCACGACATAGCCGAGGATGGCTAAGCGGTTGGTGCGGAACACGCATTTCTCCTTATTGTACGTGAGATTAAGGGGTTTGGCGGTCTGGAGGAGTTTTTGGAGGTTTACGCCATGGTCATGCTGATCGTGGCCGCAGATGGTGATGCTATCTAGGTACGGGAAGGTGGCCCGCAGTCCGTATCGGTCAACCATTCGGTCCATCTTTCGCTTGAAGACCGAGACCCCATTAGTGACGCCGAAGGGAACCCTAAGGAAGTGATAGAGCCGGCCATCTGCTTTGAACGCAGTGTATTGGTGGTCCTCCAGGCGGATGGGGAGCTGGTGGTAGGCGGACTTCAAGTCCACTGTGGAAAAGACTCGATACTGCGCAATCTGATTGGCCATGTCAGATATGCGTGGGAGGGGGTACGCGTTGAGCTGCGTGTACCGGTTGATGGCCTGACTGTAGTCGATGACCATCCTGTGCTTCTCCCCAGTCTTCACTACCACTACTTGAGCTCTCCAGGGGCTGTTGCTGGCCTCAATGACCCGCAGAAGCCGTTGGACCTCCGACCAGATGAAGGTCCTGTCCTGGGCGCTGTACCGTCCTGGGCGCTGTACCGTCCTGGGCACTGTACCGTCTGCTCCTGGTGGCGACGGGTTTGCAATCCGAGGTGAGGTTTGCAAACAGGGAAGGTGGATCGACTTTAAGGGTCGTGAGGCCGCAGACGGTGAGGGGGGGGGGTAGGGGTCCGCCGAATTTTAAAGTTAGGCTTTGGAGATGGCACTGAAAATCCAGGCCGAGTAACAGGGCAGCGCAGAGGTGGGGGAGGACGTAGAGCCGGAAGTTGCTGAACTCTACGCCTTGGACGGTGAGGGTCGCGATGCAGTACCCCCGGATTTCCACGGAATGGGATCCGGAGGCCAGGGCGATTTTCCGGGTGATGGGGTGTATCGGGAGGGAGCAGCGCCTTACCGTGGTGGGGTGGATGAAGCTCTCGGTGCTCCCGGAGTCAAAGAGGCAGGTCGCCTCGGGCCCATCGATCTTCACCGTCGTCGTCGCGGTCGCGAGGTTGCGGGGCCGGGACTGATCCAGGGTGGTAGAGGCGAGCTGTGGCAGATGCTGGGAGGTTCCGGGCTGGTCAGCCGTGGCGGAGGTAGCGGCAGGCGATGAACGGCCAGATGGGCAGGGGTCCTGAGACGCCGTCCAAAATGGCGCCGAAGATGGCGGCGCCCAGAGGGCGCACATGGCGGGTGGCATCAAAGATGCGGCGCCCACGGGCCGCACGTGGCTTGTGGTGAAGAAGATGGCGGCGCCCACGGGCCACATGTGGCTTACGAAGGGGAAAATGGCGGCGCCCCTGGGTCACACGTGGGGGTGTAGGAATGCCGGGCGTGGAAACAGCGGCGACTGACCGGGCCTGGCAAACAGCAGCAAAGTGTCCTTTGTTCCAGAGCCGTTGCAGGTCCCGCTCCGCGCCGGGCAGCGCCGCCTGGGGTGTTTGTTTTGCCCGCAAAAATAACACTTGGGCCCCCCAGGATTGGCTGGCTGCCGCGCGACGCAGGCTTGAGGTGAGCTGGAGTCGGCAGCTGGTGGGGCCCACGATGCCCACGAGGGTACCGCGCGGTCGGGGGCGTAGGACTGAACGTTATGGGAGGCCACTTGGAACGAATTAGCGAGCTGCCTAGTTCCCGCAAGATCGAGCGTACCCCCTTCCAGTAGCCGCTGGCGGACGTACGCAGACTCCATGCCCGTAACGTAAGTGTCTCTAATTAAAAGTGCGGTGTGCTGGACTGCCGAAACTGCCTGGCAGTCACAGTTCCTACCTAGGATGTGCAGGGCACGCCGGAAATCATCCAGAGACTCCCCAGGGAGTTGCTGTCTCGTGGCCAGGAGGTGCCTGGCGTATATTTGATTCACCAGTTGAACGTAATGTCCCTTCAGGAGCTCCATCGCTTTGGAGTAGGTGAGCGCATCCCGGATGACAGAAAAAATGTCAGGGCTCACTCCTGAATAGAGGACTTGGATCTTCCGCGAGTCTGAGGAGTCTTCAGCGGCTGTTCCGAGGTAGCTTTCGAAGCAGGCTAGCCAGTGGTCGAAGGTGGACGTAGCTTTGGCTGCTTGAGGGCTCAGCTGCAGGCGATCAGGCTCGATGCGGAGATCCATCGTTTAAAAAATCTTGCTCAATAAATTGATGCACCGTCAATTACCACAAGTCGAGAATGGTGGAACAATCGAGGCTTTATTGAACAAGATATTGTGCCTCCTGTAGCTGGAACCAGAATGGCTGCAGCACCGGCGATCACACACATTTATACTCCGCCTACTGGGCGGAGCCAGCAGGCAGGGATTTACCGTTGTACCCTTAATATACGGGCAGTGCCGTAATACATATAATATGCCACTAGTGGTGACTACCACGCAAGGACCTTTACATTTCAGTGGACTTTCAAACTTACCTGGTTTGCAGCAGTTAGTGCCATGAAAAAGGGGGCATGTCCTCCTTCCCTTCGACTCAGTTGCACTTCGAGGAAATTCAGGCCCCCTCCTTATGAAATTATAATCACTGGATGGTTTAGTGGCCAGTCAGTCACCAGCTCCAATAAACTTTATTTTTATTTTTAAAATAAATTTAGAGTACCCAATTATTGTTTTTCCAATTAAGGGACAATTTAGCTTGGCCAATCCACCTACCCTGTACATCCTTTTGGGGTGAGACCCATGCAGACACGGGGAGAATGTGCAAACTCCACACGGACAGTGCCCCAGAGCTGGGATGGAACCCGGGTCCTCGGCGCAGTGAGGCAGCAGTGCTAACCACTGCGCCGCCCTGCCGCCCCCTCCTCCAACTAAACCTGAGCCAAGTTTAACAAGCAACCGTCCATTTCCTTGCCAGGTACGGTACCAAGGCAGAGAGAGCACGGGACAATTGGGAACTTAGGAGTGAGGAGTAAAAACAATCTTTCTCCGGGGATCAGTGGGCATGTTTGGAAAATCCCAACAGCCTCAGAGAAGAGGAGAGGGATGAAGAGATCAATGTTGCAAATATAGTACTGGAAATAGCTGAAAGATAAAAAATATTCCGGGTTATAGGGAAAGAGCAGAGGGGAATAGATCTAATGATATAGTCCTTTCAAAGAGCCAGCATCATCACCATTCGCCAAAAAGGGTGCAGAGGAGGTTCGCAAGAATGATCCCTGGAATGAAGAACTTGTCGTATGAGGAACGTTAGAGGACTCTGGGTCTGTACTCGTTGGGGTTTAGAAGGATGATGGGGGATCTTATTGAAACTCACAGGATACTGCGAGGCCGGGATAGAGTGGACGTGGAGAGGATGTTTCCACTTGTAGGAAAAACTAGAAGCAGAGGACACAACCCCAGACTGCAGGGACTATCCTATAAAACAGAGATGAGGAGGAATTTCTTCAGCCAGAGGGTGGTGAATCTGTGGAACTCTTTGCCGCAGAAGGCTGTGGAGGCCAAATCACTGAGTGTCCTTCAGACAGAGATAGATACGTTCTTGATTAATAAGGTGTTATAACCTGCCTAAACCTAACCATGCCTCTGTACGGACGTTTGGATGTTTTTGATGCTGCGCTGGAAAGCTGGAACCAGTACACAGAACGGATGCGTTACTATTTCCGGGCAAACAATATCACCGAAAACGAGCGCCAGGTGGTCATATTGCTCACCGCCTGCGGCCTGCATACGTTTGGGGTGATTAGGAGCCTTACGTACCCAGCTGCGCCAGACACCAAAACGTTTGATGAACTTGTGAATATAGTGGGGCAACATTTTAACCCAACCTCGTCCACGATAGTCCAGCGTTACCGGCTTAATACCGCTGAGAGGACCCCTGGAGAATCCCTTGCCGATTTTCTATCCAGGCTACGCAGGATTGCGGAGTACTGTGACTATGGTGAGACCTTGTCAGAAATGTTACGCGACCGTTTGGTTTGCGGTATTAACAATGCGGCCACCCAGAGAAAGTTGTTAGCGGAGCCAACATTGACTTTTCAACAGGCCATTCAAATAGTATTGTCCCGAGAGAGCGCAGAGCGAGGAGTACAGGAGCTACAGGGAATGGAAGTGCATGCCTTGGGGCGCAACCCCTTCCGTCCGAAAACGTCCCCCCGTACCCCTGCGGTACCTGGGGCGAGGCAACGTCCGGACCGACGCCAGTGGCCGTCGAACATTCCTCCCCGAAGGGAGCCTTCTCCAGAGCCAATGGATGAGGAGCCATGTCTGTGTCAGACTTGTAGGCGCCGACCCCGTCGCGGATGGCGGTCCTGGGGGCGCCAGAGGCGCCGTCGTTCCGACCGAAACTGGGACCAGCCCAGGGGCCGTAACTGGGACCAGCCCAGAGGACGTACTTTCCATGTGGATGAACCTGCGGCGACTACTCCTGAGGACGTGGAGACGGAGGACGACTGCCTGCAGCTGCATTGGGTGGCCCCCATTAAGGTGACAGTACGGGTCAATGGCCACCCGCTTGAGATGGAGTTGGATACTGGCGCAGTGGTCTCCGTGATCGCCCAGAGGACACTCGACCGCATCAAGCAGGGTATACAGACCCTTACATTAACCGACTCACAGGCCAGGTTGGCCACCTACACGGGGGAACCACTGGACATTGCAGGAACTACAATGACCCCTGTTGTTTATGGACGCCAGGAAGGGCGTTTCCCACTTATCGTGGTGCGCGGCCATGGGCCCAGCCTGTTGGGTCGGGACTGGTTGCGCCATTTGCGGTTGCAATGGCAGCACATCCTCCAAACAGTTTCTGAAGGGTTGACTGAGGTGCCAGGACGATACCCAGATGTATTCCAGCCTGGTTTGGGGAAAATAAAAGGGGCCGTAGCCCATATCCAAGTCGAACCAGGAGCCACGCCGCGCTATTTCCGGGCGCGCCCAGTGCCTTACGCCTTGCTCGAGAAGGTAGACGGGGAGCTCACTCGTTTGGAGAGTTTGGGTATTATCAGGCCCGTCCATTTTGCTGACTGGGCAGCACCAATTGTACCTGTAATGAAGCCAGATGCCACAGTTCGCTTGTGTGGCGACTATAAACTTACAGTGAATAGGGTTTCCCGACTCGACCGATATCCAATGCCTCGCATAGAGGATCTCTACGCGAAACTTGCAGGTGGACTCTCGTTCACAAAATTAGATATGAGTCACGCCTACCTGCAGTTGGAGCTGGACCCTGCCTCCAGACCATATGTAACGATTAATACACACCGGGGCCTGTATGAATATACACGGTTGCCCTTTGGAGTATCCTCTGCCTGCACAATTTTTCAACGTGTTATGGAGGGCATTTTGAGAGGTTTACCACGTGTGGCTGTCTACCGAGATGACGTGTTGATTACAGGGACGTCGGAGCAGGAACATTTGGAAAATCTGGAGGCTGTCCTTAGACGCCTTTCGGAGGCTGGAGTCCGTTTACGTCGCACAAAGTGCGTATTTCAGGCAAAGGAAGTAGTCTACCTAGGTTATCGGGTGGACCGCGAAGGTCTGCACCCCGTCGCAGAGAAGGTGCGTGCAATTCAACATGCCCCCGCCCCGACTGACACTTCGCATCTTCACTCTTTTCTCGGTCTCGTAAACTATTACGGGAAGTTCCTCCCCAATCTGGCAACTACGCTGGCCCCTTTGCACCTTCTGCTAAAGAAAAATCACACCTGGGTTTGGGGTCAGCCGCAAGAAACCGCTTTCCGGCGGGTAAAGCAACAATTGTCGTCGTCTGGGTTACTAACCCACTATGATCCTGGAAAGCCTTTGCTCGTCACATGTGAAGCATCCCTGTATGGTATTGGGGCCGTCCTGTCGCAGAAGATGGAGAACGAGGCCGAGCGACCGATAGCTTTCACCTCCCGCACATTGACTTCGCACCCGCCTTAGTATGGTTTTTCCGGACATTGGCGCAAAAGTACGCCGCACACAAGAACGGCAGGGACAGGGATTTTCTCGGCATCGGCCGATTCGGCAGTTTGCGCCCGGTGACCCAGTGTTCGTTCGGAATTTTGCTGGTGGTGCCCAATGGGTTCCTGGTGTAATCTTTCGCCAAACGGGCCCTATATCTTACCAAGTGCAAGCCCAGGGTCGTCTGCGGCGCAAAAATGTAGACCACGTTCGGCCCAGAAGACTATCCCCTCAAAAGATTCCCCGCCCCCAGAGCTCATTTCTACAGCCGCAGAGACCAGAGACAAGGGAAGGTAGTCCTCACAATCTTCCACTGGTGCCTCACTCAAAGCCTGCGCAGGTCGTTACGAACCGAATGGAGATAGAGACGCTGACATGACGGAGGCAGCAGACTCTGACTCCGAGATGGAGACACAGGATGCATCAGAGGGGGAATCCTCGGGTCCACGGGCCATGGATGTACAACCGTTGCGCCGTTCATCACGGAAGCGCCGGTCTCCGTCTCGTTACACGCCGCCTGATCCAGCGCCGCGTGCAAATGGTGCCCGGCCTGCGGCAAAACGAGTCCGACGCCCTCCTTCGCCAGGGTCTTCGGTGGATTCCTTGGACTTTGGGGGGGAGGGATGTTATAACCTGCCTACTTACCATTGGCTGGGGACTAATGACTATCCCACAATCCTGTGGGAGTATGAGCTTCCCCAATGAGGGGGGCGGAGAAACCATTAGTAAACTCCTAGTATAAATAAAGCTGGCCAGTTCAGGAACCAGCAGAAAGGAGTATGTAGCAAGGGAAGTTACTGCTACTGTTATGTATATATATTATAGTAAATAAATGTTATTACTTTGTATCCTTAAAACTCATGCTGGATTCTTCGTGGCCCTTACAAAATAAGGGGATCAGGGGTAATGGGGAAAAGACAGGAGAATGGGGATGAGAAAATATCAGCCATGATTGAATGGCGGAGCAGACTCGATGGGCCGAGTGGCCTAATTCTGCTCCTACGTCTGATGGGCTTAAGATTCTATCATTCGGGGGGCAGCACGGTGGTGCAGTGATTAGCATTACTGCCTCACGGTGCCGTGGTCCAGGTTCGATCCCAGCTCCGGGTCACTGTTCGTGTGGAGTTTGTTCGCTCTCCCCGTGTAAGATGTGCAGGGTAGGTGGATTAGTCATGCTAAATTGCCCCTTAATTGGGGGGGGGGGGGAATGAATTGGGTACTTCAAATTTATAAAATAAAAAACAATAAAAAAGATTCTATCATTCGAGAAAGGTCTGATGAGGTTGATGGTGAAGGGTATAGCCGCAAACCTTCCTCGTGATTAAACATAGCACATAGGTGGAGGTCATTCAGCATGTCAAGTCTGCCCTGCTATCCAATACGATCATGGCCAATCAGACACTTCAATACCTTTTACACCCACTATCCCCATAACCCTTTACTTCATTGTTGATCAGAAATCTATCAACATATTCAATCTCAATGACTGAGCTTCCACAGGCCACTGTGTAAAGAAACTTCTCCTCATCTTGGTCCTAAGTGGATTCCCCCTTATTTTGAAATTGTGCCCCCTGGTTCGAGGCTCCCCAAGCAAGGGAAACATCTTACCTGCATCTCCCCGTTTATTCCTTTAAGTATTTTTAGGTTTCAGTCCTCGGAACAAGTCTGGTGAACCTTCGTTCCCCTCCCTCTCTGGCAACAATATCCTTTCTGAGGAAAGGGGACCAAATCTGCACCCAGTACTCCAGTTACGGTCTAAACAAGCTCCTGTACAATTGAAGCAAGCCCGCACTCCTTCTGTACTCAAACCCTCTTGCGATAAAGGCTAACATTCCATTAGCCTTTCTAACAGCCCGCTGCACCTGCATGGCAGCCTTCAGTGACTTATGGACAAGGACACCCAGGTCCCTTTGTACATCTACACTTTCTTATATTATGACACCCTGGGCTAGTGCACGGTCAACTCCAGCCCCATAGTCCCCAGAGTCCCAACAGAAGTGAATTAACCAATGATTCATATCTACTTTCTGAAATCTTTGGCCCTCGACGGCTCCAATGACTTACAGGGCTTGTAAGGAAAACACAACAATTGTTTATTGAAATGAAATGAAAATCGCTTATTGTCACGAATAGGCTTCAAATGAAGTTACTGTGAAAAGCCCCTAGTCGCCACATTCCAGCGCCTGTTCGGGGAGGCTGTTACGGGAATTGAACCGTGCTGCTGGCCTGCCTTGGTCTGCTTTCAAAGCCAGCGATTTAGCCCTGTGCTAAACAGTTTGTAACAAGCATAGAGATAAGACATGCAATAATTATACTAGAATAACGGCAAACTACTCTACTACTCCTCCCTTTTACCGTCCCGCTCTCTACCCAAACACACACAAGACTGACACACACACACAGGAAGGGAAAGGGACTGTGGCGCTGAGGAGGGTTCGAATCCCGGCTCTGGGTCACTGTCCGCGAGGAGTTTGCACATTCTCCCCGTGTCTGCGTGGGTTTCACCCCCACAACCCAAAGATGTGCAGGTTAGATGGATTGGCCACGCTAAATTGCCCCTTAATTGGAAAAAAAATAATTGGGTACTCTCAATTTATTTTTAAAAGGGAAAGGGGTAAAATCTTAGGGATTGCAGTCATAGCTCTGGAAGCATATGCAACAGGAATCCAATCAGACTGATCACCTTGCTGTAAGAGAACTGCGCCTATTCCATCCTGACTTGCATCAGTGGATATCTTGGTTGCTCTTTTCGGTTCGAAGGAAGCAAGTATCGGTACGGTCATAAGTTGTTGTTTTAGCCCTGTCCATTTGCTTTGATGACTTTGTGTCCATTCAAAAGTGGTGGATTTTCTGACCCGGTTTCTTGATGTGGACATTCTCGATGACAGGTTTGAGATAAACTTACCCAAGAAACTAACAAAACCCAGAAACCTCAGAACACCTTTCTTATCTTCTGCCGTTTTCATATTTTGAATTGCTGCTATTTTTGTGTTATCAGGTCTGACACTTTGAGAGGATATGGTATCTCCCAGGAATTGCAATGAGGATTGTACATATGTGATCTTTGCCTGATTCAATTTCAATCCAAATTTATGGATTCTTTCAAAAACCTTTCTTAAACGATGGGTGCGTTCTTCCTCGGTCGTGGACCAAATGATTATGTCATCGACATGCACCCTTACACCTACAATGCCCTCCGTCATCTGTTCCATTATCCTATGGAAAATCTCTGATGCAGATATTATTCATGCGGTTGAAGCAGAAGCGTCCAAATGGAGTATTGAAAGTGCACGATGATCTGCTCGAGTCGTCAAGCTGCATCTGCCAAAATCCCTGCGAAGCGTCTAGTTTTGTGAAGATGCGAGTTCCATAAGACCATAAGACATAGGAGCTGAATTAGGTCACTCGGCCCATCGAGTCTGCTCCGCCATTCAATCATGGCTGATATTTTCTCATTCCCATTCTCCTGCCTCCGCCCCATAACCCCTTATCCCCTTTCTTCACGCTTTGGGATGGGATAGTGTTCCCTACGAATATTTCTATTTAATTCTTTTGGATCTATGCAGATTCGAAGATCTGCAGCTGGTTTTTTAACGCATACTAGTGAGCGGACCCAGTCAGTCGGCTGTGTGACTCGAGATATGATACCTTCTGATTGCAGTCTCGCAAAGGTGCAGGAATTCTCCTCAGCGGATTAATTACTGGTTTGGCATCTTTTCTTAGTAAGACCTTGTACTGGAAAGGTAACGTGCCCATACCTATAAATACATCAGGGAACTGTTGTAGGACAAGCTGGATTTCTTCTTCCATGTTTAATGTATCCTGAGTAGTCGTGTAGATCCATTGAACAAGCTGCAAGTCTTTGCACGCCTGTGCGCCCAACAGTGAAGATTTTTCATTTGTAATGATTTCAAACTTCCTCAGGAAACTAAGGAAATTTGGCATGTCCACATTAACCCTTACCAACATTTACAGATGCACCATAGAAAGCATCCTATCTGGCTGCATCACAGCCTGGTATGGCAACTGCTTGGCCCAGGACCGCAAGAAACTTCAGAGAGTCGTGAACACCGCCCAGTCCATCACACAAACCTGCCTCCCATCCATTGTCTCCATCTACACCTCCCGCTGCCTGGGGAAAGCGGGCAGCATAATCAAAGACCCCTCCCACCCGGCTTACTCACTCTTCCAACTTCTTCCATCGGGCAGGAGATACAGAAGTCTGAGAACACGCACGAACAGACTCAAAAACAGCTTCTTCCCCGCTGTTACCAGACTCCTAAATTACCCTCTTATGGACTGACCTCATTAACACTACACCCTGTATGCTTCATCCGATGCCAGTGCTTATGTAGTTACATTGTATATGCTGTGTTGCCCTATTATGTATTTTCTTTTATTCCCTTTTCTTCTCATGTACTTAATGATCTGTTGAGCTGCTCGCAGAAAAATACTTTTCACTGTACCTCGGTACACGTGACAATAAACAAATCCAATCCAATCCAAATCGTAGTGTCTTCTTAATTCTTTTGTTTGTGCCTTTGAGTTGGCACAATCCCGTTGAAGCGATCTGATTGCCAGTGTAGTCCATCAGCCTACATGCAGCTGGAAGCATCTCATGTTCGCCACGAATCTTACTGAGATCCATGCTTGTCAGTAGATTGACTGAAGCCCCTGTGTCAGGGTTGAACAATATGGGAAAATTGTTAACTTGCACAACAGAATTCCATTCACTGCTGGAGTTGATCGCCTGACTGGTTGAGGAGTGCTTGTTGTTGCTTTCGGTGCCTCACCTCTTTCAATGATTCCCACGAAAAACGTACTTCTAATGAGAAATTGTCCTCTTCTGACGAATAAGTCTCTTCGGTTTTCTTCTCCGCTGAATCCACACTTCAAACGTCGATGTTCCATTGTTTTGGTTTCGGAGTTTGAAATTGTGCTGAAGATCTGCAATGTGCCGCATAGTGATTGAGTTCCCCCACACTTTAAACAGTGTTCGCCTTGAGCCGGACATTGCTTTGAGCCGGTAACACGGCATGACGTCGTCTCTCTGACGCATGAGATACGTGCGCGCACGCGCAGATCTTTTCTCTTCCCTCTCACATTTTCTGGCGAAGTGCGCAGGTGCTGGATTGGAGTGTGCGCGCGTAAGGTGGTTGCCCATCCAAAGCGTGCTTCTTTACTGCCTGCGACACCATTTTAAAACTCCCGACCTCGTGGTGGACTTTCACGCCTTTTTCACGGAGATAAAATGCGATGGACTGGTTTTTACTTTCTTCATGAGTTAAAACATTTTTCTGTAGCAATTTTCAGCGTTAGATCTTGCTGTACTAACAATACCTCTCTTAGACTCTCATTACTTATGCCATACACAATTTGATCACGGATCAGCGAATCATGCAATGCTGCATCGTTACAAGTTTGTGCCAGTAATTTTAAATCGGCAACAAAGCTGGCAAATGGTTCCCCATTTTTTCGCAAACGTTTGTTGAATCTGAATCTTTCAAAAATTTCATTCATCTGACTATTGCGATGGTCATCAAATTTGTTAACTATTATACCGAATTTGCTTTTGTCCTCCCCTTCAGAGTAGATAAAAGAATTATAAATTTCTATTGCATGCTGTCCTGCCATTGATAAAAGCAATGCAATCTTCCTCGCATCAGTAGCAGTGGTTAAATCATGAGCCTCTAAATAAATCTGAAACTGTTGCTTGAACAATTTCCAATTGGAATTAAGATTACCGGTTGTCTTGAGTTGACGTGGGGCTTGTGCATGGTCCATCGAGGTGATTTTTCTGTGATGGATCCGAACGCTGCGCAGCTTCCCCAGTTGAATAGTCGGTACAAATTTGTTCTTTTTCTTGCTTTTTCTAATCTAACTAGTTGGTTTTTTTGAAGTCAATCCCTGGTACCATGTTATATTACATTGTGCAATATCTTGTTGCTCATTTGCTTTCTGCCAGAATGGTCATATGCTTGTTGTTCAGTAACACTCAAAGTCTTCAAATAAAGCAAATACTGTTTAAACAAGATTAAATATACATAATGATGATTAACTGCACCTGCACACTAAGCTATGTCTCCCTAACTCTGTTCACTAGTCACTCCTAACGCGAAGAGGCGGGAACCCTCTCTGAATTTATCTTTTATACCCATATCTGGTGCTGCCATCTAGTGGTTAGCTAGCTGTTGCTTATTTATGTTAACCCTTTACATACACTCAGATATGCAGATCACTACACTCCCTGGGCAGGATTCTCCCAGCCCCACGCCGGGCCGGAGAATCCCCGGGAACGGGCCACGCCGCCCCGACGCCGGCACGCGATTCTCCGCAGTGCGGAGAATCGGCGGCATCAGCGTCAGCGTGGTTGGCGCGCCGCCGGTCGCGGGCCGCTCTGCGCGGGCGGCCCGCCGCTTCTCCGGCCCGGGTGGGCCGAGCGGCCGTAGGTAAAGAGCCGAGTCCCGCCGGCGCCGTTCTAACCTGCTCTGGGCCGGCGGGACCGCGGCGTGTAAGGGTCAGGTGGCGGCCTGTGGGGGAAGGAGGGGGGGTCCGACCCCGGGGGTGGGGGGCCTCCAATGTGGCCTGGGGGCCTCCTTTCCTACGCGCCAGCCCCTGTAGCCCTGCGCCATGTTGCGTCGGGGCCGGCGCGTTGATGGAGGCCACTGCGCATGCGCGTGTTGGCGCCAGAGCCACTGTGCATGTCCTCGTTGGTGCCGGCGCAACTGCGCATGCGCGGATCCCGCGGCGCCCAGTTCGCGCCGGGATCTGCAGCTGGAGCGGCGCAAACCGCTCCAGCGCCGTGCTGGCCCCCTGTAGGGGCCAGAATTAGATGTGGGAGCGGCCTGTTCACACTGTCGTAAAACGCGACAGTGTTTACAACGGCGTGGACACTCTGCAGCGGGATTGGAGAATCCTGCCCCCCTAGTCCCATGGATCTCTACATCTGGGAGATTTCCTGAATAGTGAAAACAGACACAACACAATTATTTGGCCGTTCTGCCGTTCCTCGATTCCCCATTATGAATTCTTTGCCCGTAACAGATCCACATTTGCCTTTGTCAAACGCACCCTTTTTACTCACCTACAGACGCTTTTACTGTCCGCTTTCATGTTTTTTGCACAATTCCATTCATATCCTGTTCTCACTCTTTCATTATCAGTTTCTTGGCCTTTGCTGTGTTCTAAAAACCTCTCAATCCTCAGGTTTACTGCTGTTTCTGGCAACTCCAGAAGCCTTTTCCCTGAACTTCCTTTCCAGCCACGGTCGACTGGCGTTTTGGGGTTTCCACCTCCGTCGGTTTGTCCCTCGTTTCTTCATCGTTTCCTTTGTTCGAATCTAATACCCTGTCTTCAGTTTGAACTTCTTCAAACATAATGTAAAATTCTATCATATTGTGGTCAATCATCCCGAAAACTTCTTTCCCAACAAGATTATTGATTAGCCCTTTTTCATTCCGTAATGCGAGGTCTAGACTAGCAAAACAAAAGGAAACAACTTGTTCTTGTTCCTCTCGACAGGAACTGTGCCGACAACACATGGCGGCTAAGTCGTCCTACGCCCGCACAGAGACGGTGGACACATCTCGGGTCAGTAGCGTATCCTCTCAGTTCAGTGACGCTCCACAGGCGAGTCCCAGCTCCCACAACAGCACCCCCTCCTGGTGTGAGGAGCCCGTCCAATCCAACATGGACATCTCCACCGGTCACATGATCCTGGTAAGTGACTTGCATGGAATTGGAGGGAGGGAAGAACGTTGGGGTTTGGTCGAGGCAGAGTAGAGCGGGAGTGGGGTGGGTGGGAGTGGGGGGGGGGGGGGTGGTGAGGGTGATGATGGGAGGACGGGCGAGATGACAAAAGTGAGGGTGGGGTTTTGTGTGAGCGGGGAGGAAGAATAGGAGACGAGAGGGTTGGAGGGAGAGAGGGAAGGATGGGAGGTTGGGAGAAATAAGGGTTGGGAATGAGGGAAGGGGAGCAGAGGAGGACACCCCAAGATTTAGCGTAACTTCTATTCCTCCATTAATCAGATATGGGAGCAGAATTGGGCCATTCGGCCCATCGAATCTGCTCCGCCATTCTATCGTGGCTGAAATGTTCCTCACCTACAATGTTTTAAAAAAAATTTAGAGTAGCTAATTATATTTCTTTTCCAATTAAGGGGCAATTTAGCGTGGCCAATCCACCTAACCAGCACATCTTTGGGTTGTGGGGGTGAAACACATGCAGACATGGGGAGACTGTGCAAACTCCACACGGACAGTGACCCAGGGCCGGGATTCAAACCCAGGTCCTCAGCCGCAGTCCCAGTGCTAACCACTGCACCACATGTTGCCCCTGCTACCTACAAGGTTAATATAGAAGATAGAACAGTACAGGCCCTTCGGCCCACAATGTTGTGCAGCCCACTTATCATAGAATCTACAGTGCAGAAGGAGGCTATTCGGCCCATCGAGTCTGCACCGGCTCTTGGAAAGAGCACCCTACCCAAGCCCACACCTCCACCCTATCCCCGTAACCCAGTAACCCTACCCCACCTTTTTGGTCACTAAAGGCAATTTAGCACGGTCAATCCACCTAACCTGCACACCTTTGGACTGTGGGAGGAAACCGGAGCACCCGGAGGAAACCCACGCACACACGGGGAGAACGTGCAGACTCCGCACAGACAGTGACCCAAGCCGGGAATCGAACCCGGGACCCTGGAGCTGTGAAGCAACTGTGCTAACCACTGTGCTACCGTGCTGCCCACGTCCTATTCTAAGATCAGCCTAACCTACAGCCCTTCAATTTACTGCTGTCCATGTGCCTGTATAAGAGTCACTTAAATGTCCCTAATGACTCTGACTCCACCACCTCTGCTGGCAGTGCATTCCACACACCCACCACTCTCTGTGTAAAGAACCTACCCCTGACATCTCCCCGATACCTTCCTCCAATCACCTTAAAATTATGTCCCCTCGTGATAGCCATTTCCACCCTGGGGGAAAGTCTCTGGCTATCCACTCTATCCATGCCTCTCATCACCTTGTACACCTCTATCAAGTCACCTCTCTGCCTTCTTCGCTCCAGTGAGAAAAGCCCTAGCTCCCTCAACCATTCTTCATAAGACATGCCCTCCAGTCCAGGCAGCATCCTGGTAAATCTCCTCTGCACCCTCTCCAAAGCATCCACATCCTTCCTATAATAAAGCCAAGATATCCTGTAATTAGTTTTAATGGCCTCTTCAACTTGACCCACCAGCTTTAAATATTTATGCGCCTGTACCCCCAGGTCTGATCGAGTCATTGCAGCACAGCTGGAGACCTTTCATCCCATCAACTCCATGCCAGCTCCCTCCTGTTCTACCCCCATAGTCCTGCCAGTTTATTTCCCTCAGATGCTTGTCCAATTTCCTTCTGAAATCGTTGATGGTCTCCACTTTCACCCCCCCCCCCTCACAGGCAGCCTGTTCCAGGCCATGACCACTCACGGTGCAAAAATTGTTTTTCTTCACAACCCCCCCCCCCCCCCCCCTGCATATGTTTGCCCAAAAACCTTAAATCTGACTCCCCCGGGTCCTTGCGTCATCGACTCTCCCTGTTGCTGTACCTACTTCACAATTGTACTGTTTAGTTCACTCTGCCTCTCCTCACTTTTCCTTCACGTCTTTGAGGGACGTCCAGCTGTGACTCGCCCCTCATCCGCCTTTGTGACAGTGGAACTTTCGACATCTTTCGCTTCTTTTGCAGGCGTACATGGAAGACCACCTGAAGATCAAGGACCGTTTGCACAAAGAGTGGGAGGCTTTGTGCGCCTACCAGGCCGAACCTAACTCCTGCGGTGTTGGACAGAGTGAGGTTAACATCAAAAAGAGCCGAAATCCCGACTTTGTTCCTTGTATGTGTGAGAGCTTTGCCTGTGCTTTTTATATATATATACCGGGAAAGAACCGAGGGAGGGGGGGGCGAGTGGGAGAGTCTTTCTTGTCAGGCACATTGGGAGGAAGGGTGGCCTCGTGGTTATGTCACGGAGCCAGTATTCCAGAGACCCAGCGTTTGATCTGTGGACGTGGGTTCAAATCCCGCCTCGGCAGCTGGTGGAATTTAAATTCAATTAACAAATCTGGAATTGAAAACTGGTCTCAGTAACGGCGACCATGAAATTATCAGCGATTGTCGTAAAAACCCGCCTGGTTCACTAATGTCCTCTCGGGAAGGAAATCTGCCGCCCTCACCCGGTCTGGCCTACATGTGACTCCAGACCCACAGCAATGTGGTTGGCTCTTACCTGAAATGGCCGGGCGAGACACTCAGTTCAAGGGCAATTAGGGATGGGCAGAAAATGCTGTGCCAGTACTTGAAAGGAAAAAAAATGGCCAGCGTGTCCTGTGCTAAGTACTTCCGTGATTCCATATAGTAACCTGGTCACTGGAGCCTACCATCTGTATATCAATGGAGTGAGAAAGACAATAATGGCTGAGTTTGGTTAGTGGTAGCTTTCCTTCTTAAACTGAAATAATGTTACCCACCCAACCCCTGTCTTCATAGTTCTTTGAGAAGAGTGAGTGAGTTGTGTCTATTGTCCGAACCAATCCTGTTCACAAACACAGACAACATCCACAGCCCTCCCCTCGTCAATCATTTTTGTCACCTCCTCAAAAAAAACAATTACGTTAGTGAGAAATGACCTCCCTTGTACAAAACCACAAGTTTTGTACAAGGGAGGTCATTTCTCATTAACGTAATTGTTTTTTTTGAGGAGGTGACAAAAATGATTGACGAGGGGAGGGCTGTGGATGTTGTCTATATGGACTTTAGTAAAGCATTTGATAAGGTCCCTCATGGCAGGCTGGTGCAAAAGATTAGATCACATGGGGTCAGGGGTGAATGAGCTGGATGGGTCCAGAACTGGCTTGGCCATAGAAGACGGAGGGTAGCAGAGGAAGGGTGTTTTTCCGAATGGAGGTCTGTAACCAATGGTGTTCCGCAGGGATCGGTACTGGGACCTCTGCTGTTTGTAATATACATAAATAACTTGGAAGAAAACATAGCTGGTCTAACGAGTAAGTTTGTGGATGATACTAAGATTGCAGGAGTTGCGGATAGTGATGAAGATTGTCCGAGAATACAACAGGATATAGACAGGCTGCAAAATTGGGCAGAGAAATGGCAGATGGAATTTAACCCGGACAAATGCGAGGTAATGCATTTTGGTAGATCCAATTCAGGTGGGAGCTATAAAATAAATGGCAGAACCATCAAGAACATAGACACACAGAGAGATAAGACCATCAGACCATAAGACACAGGAGCAGAATTAGGCCACTCGGCCCATCGAGTCTGCTCCGCCATTCAATCATGGCTGATATTTTCTCATCCCCATTCTCCTGCCTTCTCCCCATAACCCCTGATCCCCTTATTAATCAAGAATCTATCTATCTCTGTCTTAAAGACACTCAGTGATTTGGCCTCCACAGCCTTCTGCGGCAAAGAGTTCCACAGATTCACCACCTGCCGGCTGAAGAAATTCCTCCTCATCTCTGTTTTAAAGGATTTTAATCTGAGATGTCCTCTGCTTCTAGTTTTTCCTACAAGTGGAAACATACTCTCCAAGTCCACTCTATCCAGACCTCGCAGTATCTTGTACGTTTCAATAAGATCCCCTCTCATCCTTCTAAACTCCAACGAGTACAGACCCAGAGTCCTCAACCGTTCCTCATACGACAAGTTCTTAATTCCAGGGATCATTCTTGTGAACCTCCTCTGGACCCTTTCCAAGGCCAGCACATCCTTCCTTAGATACGGGACCCAAAACTGCTCACAATACTCCAAATGGGGTTTGACCCGAGCCTTACACAGCCTCAGAAGTACATCCCTGGTCTTGTATTCTAGCCCTCTTGACATGAATGCGAACATTGCATTCTTAACTGCCGACTGAACCTGCACATTAACCTTAAGCGAATCGTGAACAAGGATTCCCAAGTCCCTTTGTGCTTCTGCTTTCCGAAGCTGTGTTTCACAGCCCTCCCCTGACCTCCGGGTGAGACATTTTATAAGTGCGAGGTGATTCATTTTGGTAGGAAAAATTTGAATGCGGATTACAGGGTCAACGGCAGGATTCTGAGGAATGTGGAGGAACAGAGTGATCTTGGGGTTCATGTCCACAGATCTCTGAAGGTTGCCACTCAAGTGGACAGAGCCGTGAAGAAGGCCTATAATGTGTTAGCGTTTATTAACAGGGGGCTTGAGTTTAAGAGCTGCAGGGTTATGCTGCAACTGTACATGACCCTGGTGAGACCACATTTGGAGTATTGTGTGCAGTTCTGTCACCTCACTATAGGAAGGATGTGGAAGCATTGGAAAGGGTGCAAAGGAGATTTACCAGGATGCTGCCTGGTTTGCAGGACAGGTCTTATGAGGAAAGGTTGAGGGAGCTAGGGCTTTTCTCTTTGGAGCGGAGGATGAAAGGCGATTTAATAGAGGTTTATAAGATGATGAGCGGGATAGATAGAGTGGACGTTCAGAGACTGGTTTAGCACACTGGGCTAAATCGCTGGCTTTGAAAGCAGACCAAGGCAGGCCAGCAGCATGGTTCAATTCCCGTACCAGGCTCCCCGAACAGGCGCTGGAATGTGGCGACTAGGGCTTTTCACAGTAACTTCGTTTGAAGCCTACTTGTGACAATAAGCGATTTTCATTTCATTTCATATTTCCTCGGGTGGATGTAGCTGTTACAAGGGGGCATAACTATAAGGTCCAGGGTTGGCGATATAGGAGGGATGTCCAAGGTAGGTTCTTTACTCCGAGAGTGGTTAGGGTGTGGAATGGACTGCCTGCTGTGATAGTGGAGTCGGACACTTTAGGAACTTTCAAGCGGTTATTAGATAGGCACATGGAGCACACCAGAATGACAGGGAGTGGGGTAGCTTGATCTTGGTTTCGGACAAGACTCGGCACAACATCGAGGGCCGAAGGGCCTGTTCTGTGCTGTACTGTTCTATGTTCTATGTTATATAGAATGTTGGTTAGGCCATATTTGGAATACTGTGTCCAATTCTGGTCACCGCATTACCAGGAGGACGTGGAGGCTTTGGAGAAAGGACAGAAAAGGTTTACCTGGATGTTGCCTGGTATGGAGGGTAGTAGCTATGAGGAGAGATTGAATAAACTGGGATTGTTCTCCCTAGATAGACGGAGGCTGAGGGGTGACCTGATTGAAGTTTATAAAATTATGAGAGGTATAAATAGGGGTGAACAGTTGGAGGCCGTTTCCCAGGGCGTAATTGAAAATTACAAGTGGGCACATGTTCAAGGTGAGGGGGGGGAAAGGTTCAGTGGAGATGTGCGGGGGAAGTTTTTTACAGAGGGTGGCGGTGGCCTGGAATGCACAGCCCAGTGAGGTGGTTGAGGCAGGTGCGTTAGCGACCTTTAAGACTTATCTGGATAGACACATGAACAGACGGTGTACAGAAGGATACAGACGGTTGGTCAGATAGGACACAGTGAGGGCCGAAAGGCCTGCTCCTGTGCTGTACTGTTCTTTGTTCTTGGTTCAAACAGCAATGTGGTAACAGCCAGATGGTAATCTGATTGTCAGAGAGAGAGATATTCGCCCAGGATTCCTGTGCAAGCATTGCTTTCACTCGCACCTAAGGGGTCAGGCAAGACCTCAGTTCAATGCTCCTTTCTCCTCTGGCCACTGGGGCACTCCTTCAGTACTGGCATGGGGCGTTTCAGTCTGGATTTTGTGCTGATGCCCCTGGACTGGGGTTTCAACCTGTAACCTTCAACTGACCCGGAAGTGACGACGTGACCAGGAACTGTTCCAAAAGCTCGATGCTGTCCAAACTGTTGGGGAAATGCATCTGGCCTGGGACGATGGAATAATTCAGAGGCATCATTTTGGTCCAGGTTCGAAGGAACTCTCAGTACAAACACCGGCCGATCACCACAATGCCATCATTACACCGAAAATCATTAGAGCCTCCAGTCTGTTGTAATGAGTGAACTGAATTACTATCTCTACTATCTGGAACATTTGAAATACATTCCCAACGTTCTTGCAGGCGCAGTCGGTCGGGAGAGGGAAGAGTTTGGAATAATCCACCCAAGAGAAGGCCATTCAACTCCTCGAACCCGTGCTGGCTCTTTGAACGAGCGAATCCCACTTTTTCCCCAGTCGAGTCCCCTTATATGTATCAATAACAAGAGTTATTTCATTTAAGCCAAGGGAAAACGGCCCGCTGATTTGGGGAAGTGGGACATTATCATTATTTTGGAACTAAAAAAGAAAGACTTGCATTTACGTAGCACCTTTCATGAACTCAAGTCATTCCCGAAGCACTTGACAGCTATTTAAATATATTGGACGTGTGGTCACTGGTGTGGGGCAGGAAACACTGCAGCCAATTTGCACACAGCAAGATCCCACACACATCAGTGTTGTAATGACCATAAGATCCGTTTAAGCAATGTTGAGGGAATAATATCGACCAGAACACTGGGCAGAACTCCCTGCTCATCTCTCAAACAGTGCTACGTCTTTTACGTTTGCTTGAGAGGGGGGATGGGACCTCGGTGTAATGTTTCATCCAAACGGGGCATCCGGTTTACAGGATTTCTCCTCCGTCGCTCTTCTGATTATGGAAACATAGGAAATAGAGCAGGAGGAGGCCATTCGGCCCTTCGAGCCTGCTCCGCCATTCATTATAATCATGGCTGATCATCAAGTTCAATGTCCTGAACCCGCCTTCCCCCCATAGCCCTCGATCCCTTTAGCCCCAAGAGCTATATCTAAACCCTTCTTGAAATTACACAACATTTTGGCCTCAACTACTTTCTGCGGTAGCGAATTCCACAGATTCACCGCTCTCTGGGTGAAGAAATTAATCCTCACCTCAGTCCTAAAGGGTTTACCCCTTATCCTCAAACTATGACCCCTAGTTCTGGACTCCCCCACCATCAGGAACATTCTTTCTGAATCTACCCTGTCTAATTATGTTAGAATTGTGTAAGTTTCTATGTGATCCCCTCTCATCTTCTTAACTCCAATGAATATAATCCTAACCGATTTAGTCTCTCCTCATATGACAGTCCCGCCACCCCAGGAATCAGCCTGGTAAACCTTCGCTGCACTCCCTCCATAGCAAGAACATCCTTCCTCAGGTAAGGACACCAAAACTGCTCACAATACTCCAGGTGTGGCCTCACCAATGCCCTATACAATTGCAGTAAATCATCCCTATTCCTGTAATCAAATCCTCTCGTTCTGAAGGCCCACATACCATTTGCCTTCTTTACTGCCTGCTGTACCTGCGCGCTTACTTTCAGCGACTGATGCACGAGGACACCAAGATCTCACTGAGTATCCACCTCTCTCAATTTACACCCATTCAAATAATAATAATAATCGCTTGTTGTCACAAGTAGGCTTCAATGAAGTTACTGTGAAAAGCCCCTCGTCGCCACATTCCGGCGCCTGTTCGGGGAGGCCGGTACGGGAATTGAACCCGCGTTGCTGGCCTTGTTCTGCATTACAAGCCAGCTGTTATAATAATCCGCCTTCCTATTTTTGCTACTGAAGCAGATAACCTCACATTTATCCACATTATACTGCATCTGCCATTATCACTCACTCAGCCTGTCGAAATCCCGCTCAAGCATCTCTACATCCTCCTCACAGCTCACCCTCTCACCCAACTTTGTATCATCTGCAAATTTGGAAATACTACATTTAGTTACCGCTTCCAAAGCATTAATATATAATGTGTACAGTTGGGGTCCTAGCACAGACCCCTGTGGTACCCCACTCGTCACTGCCTGCCAATCAGAAAAATACCTATTTATTCTAACTTTTTGCTTCTTGTTTGCTAACCCCAGTTTTCTATCCATCTCAAGACACAATCGTAATCCCATGCGCTTTAACTTTACATAGAAATCTACGATGTGAAACCTTGTTGAAAGCCTTCTGAAAGTCTAAATAAACCACATCCACCGGTTCTCCCTGGTCAACTCTACTAGTTATATCTTCAAAGAATTCTAATAGATTTGTCAAGCATGATTTTCCTTTTGTAAATTTATGCTGACTTTGTCTGATTACACCACTGCTTTCCAAATGCTGTGCTGTGAAATCCTTGATAATGATCTCCAGCAACTTCCCTACTACCGGCGTTATGCTCACTGGTCTATAGATCCCTGTTTTCTCTCTACCTCCATTTTTTGATAGTGGGGTTACATGGTCCTTGTGCCAATTCCTGAAAATATCCTTCCCTGGTCACCGACACTCCTGCAAGTGGAAACAGTTTCTCCCTATGTGGCTACAGGGTTGGTGCGGGAGGGAGGGTTTCAGAATCCTGGATAATTGGGGCTCATTCTGGGGTAGGTGGGACCTCTACAAACGGGATGGTCTACACCTGAACCAGAGGGATACCAATATCCTGGGGGGGAAATTAGCTAATGCTCTTCGGGAGGGTCGAAACTAATTCAGCAGGGGGTTGGGAACCTGAATTGTAGCTCCAGTGTACAGGAGGTTGATAGTAGTGAGGCCATGAGTAAGATTTCAAGGTCGCAGGAGTGTACCGGCAGACAGGAAGGCGGTTTGAAGTGTGTCTACTTCAACGCTAGGAGCATCCGGAATAAGGTGGGTGAACTTGCAGCATGGGTTGGTACCTGGGACTTCGATGTTGTGGCCATTTCGGAGACATGGATAGAGCAGGGACAGGAATGGTTGTTGCAGGTTCCGGGGTTTAGATGTTTCAGTAAGCTCAGGGAAGGTGGTAAAAAATGGAGAGGTGTGGCATTGTTAATCAAGGACAGTATTACGGTGGCAGAAAGGACGTTTGATGAGGACTCGTCTACTGAGGTAATATGGGCTAAGGTTAGAAACAGGAAAGGAGCGGTCACCCTGTTGGGAGATTTCTATAGACCTCCGAAAAGTTCCAGAGATGTAGAGGAAAGGATTGCAAAGATGATTCTGGATAGGAGCGAAAGTAACAGGGTAGTTGTTATGGGGACTTTAACTTTCCAAATATTGACTGGAAACACGATAGTTCGAGTACTTTAGATGGGTCAATTTTTGTCCAATGTGTGCTGGAGGGTTTCCTAACACAGTATGTAGATAGGCCAACAAGAGGCAAGGCCACATTGGATTTGGTACTGGGTAATGAACCAGGCCAGGTGTTAGATTTGGAGGTAGGTGAGTACTTTGGTGATAGTGACCACAATTCAGTTACGTTTACTTTAGCGATGGAAAGGGATAGGTAGATACTGCAGGGCAAGAGTTATAGCTGGGGGAAATGCAATTATGATGCGATGAGGCAAGACTTAGGATGCATAGGATGGGGAAGGAAACTGCAGGGGATGGGCACAATTGAAATGTGGAGCTTGCTCAAGGAACAGCTACTGCGTGTCTATTGATAAGTATGTACCTGCCAGGCAGGGAGGAAGTTCTCGAGCGAGGGAACCGTGGTTTACTAAAGTAGTTGAATCACTTGTCAAGCGGAAGAAGGAGACTGATGTAAAGATGAGACGTGAAGGTTCAGTTAGGGCACTCGAGAGTTACAAGTTAGCCAGGAAGGACCTAAAGAGAGAGCTAAGAAGAGCCAGGAGGGGGCATGAGAAGTCCTTGGCAGGTAGGATCAAGGAAAACCCTGAAGCTTTCTATAGGTATGTCAGGAATAAAAGAATGACTAGGGTAAGAGTAGGGCCAGTCAAGGACAGTAGTGGGAAGTTGTGCGTGAGTCCGAGGAGATAGGAGAGGCGCTAAATGAATATTTTTCGTCAGTATTCACACAGGAAAAAGACAATGTTGTTGAGGAGAATACTGAGATACAGGCTACTAGACTAGACGGGATTGAGGTTCATAAGGAGGAGATGTTAGCAATTCTGGAAAGTGTGAAAATAGATAAGTCCCCTGGGCCGGATGGGATTTATCCTAGGATTCTCTGGGAAGCTAGGGAGGAGATTGCAGAGCTTTTGGCTTTGATCTTTATGTCATCATTGTCTACAGGAACAGTGCCAGAAGACTGGAGGATAGCAAATGTGGTCCCCTTGTTCAACAAGGGGAGTAGAGACAACCCCGGTAACTATAGACCAGTGAGCCTTACTTCAGTTGTGGGCAAAGTCTTGGAAAGGATTATAAGAGATAGGATGTATAATCATCTGGAAAGGAATAATTTGATTAGGAATAGTCAACACGGTTTTGTGAAGGGCCTGTACTGCGCTGCTGTAATGTTCTTTGGCTATTGTCTATTTACTCTATCAAAGCCCTTCATCATTTCCAATATCAAATCACCCCTTTCACCTTCTCTGATCTAGAACAATCCCTGCGTCTCCAGTCTGTCCACATTAACTGAAGACCTTCACCCCGCGATTATTATAGCAAATCTCCTCCACACACTCTCTCCAAGGCCCTCGAGCCCTTCCCAAAGTGCGAGAGCCAGAACGGAAAACAATACGAGCAGGGGCCTAAGCTGCAATGTTTATGGATTTAACATACCTTCTTTGATTATGTAACTCTGTTTATAAAGCTGAGGACCCCGTGTGCTTTCCAGCAGCATGATCACCATGTCCTGGCACCATCACAGATTGGCGTCTGTTCCTGCCTCTCCTTGAATTTGTACCACTTAGCTAAATTGACGGAGGTTAAATCAGCTCACCCCCGACTCTGCAGTCCCTGATGCACTAGTTTAGATCTTTTGCCACTCCGCATTGTTAATTATAGCACCTGAAAGCAAATCACAGGGACATTTGGTAACATAGCTATCGTTGGCGTGGCGACAGGGCGAGGTTTATGCGTAATCCTGTTCCCATCCAGCTCCTGTTCTGGGTCGGAGTTCCAATCATAAAACCCCCGTGGCAGATCTTTTATTTAATGATCCATATTGACTCCAAAAAAAAAAGTGCTTTTTGGGAGGCCAGGCGTCGAATTGATTTGAGGCTGAATCACACTGAGTCTTGGCAGACAAGCGAGTCAAGAGTTATGGGGGGGGGGCAAACAGGAGAGTGGAGTTGAGAGCACCACCGAGTCAGCCATGAACGTATTGAAGAGCGGGGCAGGCTATGGGCACCACAGTTTAGGAAGAACACCAAGGTCTTAGGGAGGGTGTAGAGGAGATGAGCTGGAGAGGTATCAGGGAAAGATGCACCTCCATTACCTGGAGTCTCGTCTGTAAATTTAAATGTTTTACCCAGCTACCCTTATTTACGAGATGAACAAAGGAACAACACAGGTTCACGATTCAACCCAAGTTTATTCACAAACACAATAAAACAGTTACCCTCCCTAATTATCCCCGATATTATCTGCCCAGGATTCTAATTCTACTTGGGCCCGATGAACGTGACTGAGCTGCGGGTCCAATCCCCTGAGTCACCGTCGTCTCAGGCCCATCGTCTGCAAAGTGGTTCTCCCACGCCTCTTCTCTGGTTCGCCACCGGGTCTAGTCCGCAGTCTCCGCGTCGAGTCTCCGCGGGGGAAGGTCTCTTGGTGTCCCTTCTGATTCCCCTCTTCGCCCCCTTCCAGAGGTTTCTCTGGCCCTCAGCCAATGAGGTCAGAGGGCTGGGGCCACAACACCCAATGGAGTTGCCGATTCCAACTCTGCAGGACACCAAGAACTCCTCCCTTCAGCCCTGGGGTCCATCCTCAGGTGCATTTTCCACAGGTAAAGGCAGGAAATCAAGGTGCCAGAAAGTCTGGCTGCATCTGGGCACTACACAACAATCGATCTATCTGAATAGGGCCGATTATCTCCAATCTCCTGTTCACAGGACTGGTCCAGACTTGTCTGTCTCGGACCAGTGTATTCGAACTTGGCTGTTTGAATCCTCATCAGGACTGTCTGTAGTTCTGACTGCGGTTTAATTTAAAGTGTCCAATTCTGTGTCGGGCCTAAGATTCAGGCTGTTGGCCATTTTACCCCAGATTCTCCTCTTGATCCCGTCAATGAACCAGATCGCACAACTCTAATCAAGTTCCCGAATGGGCAAGTAGCAGAATCTCCGGCAAACAATCCTAATCCCAACCCAACATATATACACTCTGTACACATCATAAATACAAAATTAGACTGCTCATATGTACAAAATAAACTGTAGGAAATACAGTTAAAGACAAAAAAACCACAGATAAATATTTTTTCAAATTTTTAGATCCTTAATATATCCCTTGGTTGCGGCTCCAGATCACAGATCACGGGTTCTACATCCGGGTGTCGCATTAGTTCCTTCGTCCAGTGGAGTACCTTCATTGTGAGGATGGTGAAATAGGCAATACCATCCTCACATTTGCCCCTGTCCTGTGGGCGGGGTGAACCACGTGGACCCAGGGTTGGTTAATTCAGCCTTCCTGGTGCCGGTTCTTTATTCTCTGGGTCTGTGTCCCTGTGTCCAGTCGGAGGTGAAAAATCCCAGGAACCGTACCACAAGTCGGTTTAGCACACTGGGCTAAATCGCTGCCTTTTAAGGCAGGCCAGCAGCACGGTTCAATCCCCGTACCAGCCTCCCCGAGCAGGCGCCGGAATGTGGCGACTAGGGGCTTTTCACAGTAACTTCATTTGAAGCCTACTTGTGACAATAAGCGATTTTCATTTCATTTTTCATTTCATTTCATTTCAAGCGTGCAATCCCATTCTGCAGAGAGAGGTCAGGGAAGGATCTGTTATTATCCCTTACAATCTGATTGTTCTCCCCATTATGCCTCCCACAGAAACTGGCACACTCTTTTTTCTTTACTAATTCCCTTCGAAATGTCAATTGATTTCCATTTTAGGTTATGCCGTGGATTTTTGTTATTTGATCCCAGAATCTGGCACCAAGGTTTAATTTGGCTGCACTTTAAAAAAAAAAAAAATTTTTTTAGAGTACCCAATTCATTTTTTTCCAATTAAGGGGCAACTTAGCATGGCCAATCCACCTAGCTTGCGCATCTTTTGGGTTGTGGGGGTGAGACCCACGCAGACACGGGGGAGAATGTGCAAACTCCACACGGACAGTGACCCAGAGCCGGGATCGAACCTGGGACCCCGGCGCCGCGAGGCCGCAGTGCTGACCCACTGCGCCACCGTGCCGCCCCCTGCACTCCTGGGACGATGAGTTGGGGCTTTTGCACAAGGCAGAGTCGCACAAGCGGGAGTGGTGTAGGCGAGAAGAGACGAGTAGGTCTCAACGAAACCCAAACACAGGAAATGACCTGAGGCGATGACAAGACGATGAAGATAAGGATAGGTTTCCGACCAAAGGGTTACGAGGGAATTGAAACCTGAACGCTGCAGGTGGAAGCTCGTGGAGGTTTAGACATGGTCCTCCCAAAGGAATAGCAAACGAGCTCCTATAAAGGTCAAGGGAAGCCTGTGCCCGATGGAAGATTCATTGATAGTAGAACCAATATCTGTGGCCGCCTGACGGAGATTTTCCTCAGTGAAATTAAAGCCGGCCGATCGGTGGTCCCCGATCGTGAGCCTGGCCGTCCTGGAGGCCACCCCCGCCCGGTGGTGGATCCCCCCGCCCCCCCCCCCCCCACCAGGACGGCCGCGGACTGAGTCCACAGCCGCCACACCGAGCTCCCGCCGTGTGGAACCATGAGCGAACCACGCCGGCGTGAACCCGGCCAGTTGTCGGCGGAGAATCGCCGCGGGGCCTCTTTAAAGGGCCCCCGACCTGGCCCCCGGAGAATTGCGGGAGTGGCTTAGGTCCCGATCGCGGGGCTGGCGCCCATTCTCCGCTCCCACGCCGAGCGTGATGGCGGCGCAGAGGATCGGAGAATCCTGGCCCCTGTAATCCTTCTGAGGAGGTGATTTATTTGGGTGGGTGGGCTCCGGTTATACGGGACCTGCTCTTCCACCGCCTCCCTGTCCAAGTGCCGTGCCAAGCTCTTCCGGGAGGGTGGTGCCAGATGCCCCTGAGAGTACGTGGCTTCATCACAACTCGTTTCTTCCTCCTTCAGGCCATTAGCTAGAGTTTCGTGCCTGGGATCTGCGGGGGTGGAACTCACAGCAGAGATCAGGGTTCGGACCCCAGGGATAGGGGCCGGGGGCAGCTGACTCAATACCCTCCAGCGATATGTGGTACTGGCGGCAGTTGCTTTGGGAGCCAAATGCCTTCATTTGGTTCAAATGACGCCATCCGGCTTTCCCGGAATCCAACCGAGCCGGTAAACGGATGGGCTCGCCTTGTCAACCACCGTAGTAGGGTCCCGCCAGTCTGGGGGATAGGAACGTGCCGGGCAGGAAAACCTAGAGCATCACCTTCTGCCCCACCTCACACTCATAGGGGCCACCTTGACATCGGAGGAAGCTTTCCCCCACTCCTTCCTGTTTCCCATTTTAACAGCTGCTGCCAGTTGTGCAGCTTCAATTACTAGGGGGCATAGGTTTAAGGTGCGAGGGGCAAGGTTTAGAGGAGATGTACGAGGCAAGTTTTTTACACAGAGGGTAGTGGGTGCCTGGAACTCGCTGCCGGAGGAGGTGGTGGAAGCAGGGACGATAGTGACATTTAAGGGGCATCTTGACAAATACATGAATAGGATGGGAATAGAAGGATACGGACCCCGGAAGTGCAGAAGATTTTAGTTTAGATGGTCAGCACGGGCTTGGAGGGCCGAAGGGCCTGTTCTTGTGCTGTACTTTTCTTTGTTCTTTGTTTGTTGTTCAGCGGAGTCCAGCTTGGAGGCGCTGGCGGTGGCACCTCTGCCGTTTCATCCGGTGAAATATTCTTCGAACCCGGTGGTTGCCTCCACTTTGAAACGATGGCGGCAACTGCGTCAGCATTTAAGTTGAGGGCGGTGTCAAGGTGGGATGCCACATTTGGGAGGTGGAAACATAAGGGGCTGGAGAGGGATTGGGGCGGCTTGCTAGCCTGGAGGAGTTAAAGAAAGCAGGGTTTGGGGGCGGGGGGGCGGGGGGGGAATAAGTTCAGGCAGGGATGGGACTTTGTTCGGAGGATATTCCCGACATTCCCGGTAGCGCCGCCGTCCACGTTATTGGAGAACACACGGGTCGGAAGTGGGCAGCACGTCCGGGATATGTGGACAGATCTTGGAACAGCAGGTTTCGGTGGAAGAGATAAAGGCCAGGTAGGAGGAAGAGTTGGGACCGATTTTGGGAGGAGGAGGTGTGGAGTGAGTCCCTCCGCAGGTACGTCATCCGGTGCAACGCTGAGCTCGATACAGCTCAAGGCGCTGTTCAGGGGGCACCTCACCAAGACCAGAATGAGTCGATCTTTGCGGGGGCTGAAGAGTGACTTTGGAGGATTTCAGTCTGAAGTATTGTAGTCACTGCATTGTGATAAATATAATGTGGCTGACGATTAACTTTTCTGAAATGGTCGAGCCAGTTACTCAGTTCAAGGGCAATTAGGGATGGGCAATCAATGTTGGCCCAGCCCAGCGACGCCCACATCCTGTGAGTGAATAAAGAATATTTATATCGTGTTGAGTGAAAGGTTTGTGATTTTATAAAGTAAATAAATATCAGAGAATTAATATGAATTCTTTAATGTTCTTGGTTTCCACTTTATTCCATTCTGTCATGTGAGAGTACCTTTAAGAAATGGGTGTTGAGCAGTGATGTCAGAGTGTGGGTGGAGCTGGGCTGCCTGTCAGCTTTTTACTTTCGTTTTAGGCTGTTTGCTGCAGGGTGTGTTTTAGTTTTGTTTTCAGTGTTGGAGCTGAAGCCAGACAGAGCAGGTGTACTGTTGATCTCTCTGCCATCAAAAGACTATCTCTTGATCATTTGGTGAATTCAGAATTATAAATGTTTTCAGTAGTGACTTTAACCTGATGTGCTTCTGATAAAGGTTTTGTTTTTAAGTCGTATGGATGTTAAAAAGGAAAGCTTAAAGGTTTACTTAGTGTTGTAGTCTTTGGGGGTTGTATTTGAATTGATGGTTGCTAAGATGTTCACTGTATGTTTTAAAAAGGTTAACTTGAGTTTATAGAATAAACATTGTTTTGCTTTTAAAAAATACTTTTCCATTCCTGCTGTACCACACCTGTAGAGTGGGCCGTGTGCTCCCCATACCACAATCTAGTAAAAGTTGTGGGTCAGGTGAACTCCATGATGCACTTTGGGGTTCTCTAAACCCTGGCCCATAACAATGCTCACATTGGAGCACAAATCAAGCGCGCATGCCAATCCCTCCAAATCATTACCCACGTTAAAGGCAACTTGGCCCAAAAGTAGCGATCTCAAAAATTGATCTTTTACATTTGGATTTGGATTTTTGTTTATTGTCACGTGTACCGAGCTACAGTGAAAAGTGTTTTTCTGCGAGCAGTTCAAACGGATCATTTAGTCCATGAAAAGAAAAGGAAATAAAGGAAAATACATAATAGGGCAACAGATATTCTGTATACACAGCTTATCGATTCCTTTCTGGCCTCGCCTTTGCTGGACTATCTCAAAGAGATTAAGAACCACCAAGGACAGGAATGTGGATTGTCTAACCCTAAGAATTTGTTGTCATTGAGGTGTGTTCATGGCCGTGCAGGTTCAGTCTGAAATGTACGATTCTCAGGCTGCTTGTTGGAGCGACTGTACTCCAGAGAGTATCTAAGATGAGGCCCTAAACCCGTAACAATCATGCTCAGGATTGTGCAGCGCCCACCACACTGCTTCGAGGAAGCACTGTTTTGCTTCTGATTTACATTTCCTCTTTTGTGACAATCGAATCATCGACCATTCGTCCTCGTGGGGGGATTGGCTGCAATTTATTTTCTTGCCTCAAGTGAGTACTGCTCTCGCCCCTTGAGGTTCACGGTCAAAGATTCAAGACCCACTCCGCTCCAAGATCTAGGCTGACACTCCCAACGCAGTCTTGAGGGAGTGCTGCATTGCCAGGTGTTCCATCGTTCAGATGAGGTGGTAAATCGGGACCCAACCAACCATCTCACGTGGGTGTAAAATATCTCTTGGCATTGTTTTGAGAAGTAACTGGGGCATTCTCCCCCATGCTCTTGCCAGCATTGGTCCCCTAACCAACTTCTCAAATCAGTTTATCTGGTCACTATCCACAGCTTTTTGTGGCGTGTTATTTGCTGTTGCATTTCCTTTCCCCGGGACCACAGTTCTAACGCACGCGTTGACTGTTCGATGCTTTGAAAAGTCACAGAGTCATGAATGATACCATTCATCCAGGCGCATTGTGCTGGGGAAACAATATTCATTCGGAATCCAATGGGAGGGATTTGATTGAGGGTGTTTAAAAGAATTGATAGAATCCATAGACAAACATTTCCTCAACTGGTCGGCCTGCATAGTACAAGGGCACATAACATTAAAACAAATGTCGGACCCTTCGTGTAAAGAGTGGTAGAAACGTGGAACTCTCTTCCGCAAAGACGCAGTAGATGTTAGCTGAATGAATCGTTGTGTTTCTAAGAAAATATGGAGCCAAGGTGGTGAGATGGAGATAGAATACAACTCAACCACCACCTCACTGAATTGTGGGACAGGCTCAAGGGGCTGATTGGCCTCCTCCTGCTCCCTAAGAGTTAGTTATTGATGAACCTGCAGCTGGGAACGTGGGGAGGGCACGAGCGAAATCCATCGATGAGCAACCCGGGATCGAGGACAAAATTGGAAGCAAAGCAATAATTCTCCCTATCTTGGGATGTGTGAGGAGGAGAAAAAAATGGGCTTCAAGATGGCCGCCAAACAAGCTGGTGCTAATTTTCGTCTCTTGTTCTCCAGATGACCATAACCGCATGATCCTAAAAGCAGAGGTCAACCCGTCCAGGACAGATTTCATCAACGCCAGTCCAATTGTAAGTCAGTACAATGCTTGTTTAAATGTTTGGGAAGCCTGGGTGGAGGGTCAGAGGCTTAACACTTTGACCTACAGTGCGGACAATTCCGTGAATTGTGAGGGGGATGTAAGAGTTCCCAACCCTCCAGGATTGTTCTGGAGCCTCCAGCATGGTTACAGCACAGAAGGAGGCCATTTTGCCCTTGCCAGTTCTCTGTGTGAGTAACTAAGCGAATCCGCCTCGCTCACCTTCCACCTGATCCCTGAAAATCGTTTCTCTTTAAGATAATTATCAAACTCCCTTTCGGAAGCTGTGATTAACCCTGTTTCCACCACACTCTCAGGGCCAAATGCAGTCCGGATCCGAACTGTTGGGATATTACCTGCATGCTATTGTAATGTAAAGATGCCCAGCAGAACAAGGGTTCACATGGGACTGGCAATAGCACCGCCTATAGAGTCACATGGTAAGGGATTCTGAATTAACAGTCCAGCGAGAACGGGCGGAATTCAACCAAAACATTTCCAAGTGTCATTTTGGGGTGGCTTTGGAGGGGTGTTTTCTGTAGGCTTTTTGGGTGAGATCCAGACCTAGATTCACCCACACTTAGTCATTTTTTGGGGCCTTGGGGAGTTCCTCCCCGGTCCAGCCCACACTTGGGCTGGTTTAGCACAGTGGGCTAAACAGCTGGCTTGTAATGCAGAACAAGGCCAGCAGCACGGTTCAATCCCCGTATCAGCCTCCCCGAACAGGCGCCGGAATGTGGCGACCAGGGGCTTTTCACAGTAACTTCATTGAAGCCGACTTGTGACAATAAGCGATTATTATTATTATTATTACACTTAGAAACTTTCCAGCAGTGGGGAGCTGAACCCGCCAGCGAGACCGCCTCCTCCGAGATCAGAACGCCATTTTGAAAGGGTGCCCCGATCTCGAAGTGAGTTTGAGGGTCACCCACCCACCCACGGGCAACGTTACCCCCGTGCACATGGGCATTACGCCCCTCCACCCTTTCCCCACTTCAAGTGAGGAAACCACGCTATGGGGTGGCTGAAGGCCCCCATTTTCAGGCCTCCCCACCTCACCGTTTAGCCCCCCCCCCCCTTTTTAGGATGCCTACCCTTCACTCCCCCAACTTTTATCAGGCCTCTTCACACAACATTAACCCCCCCCCCCCCCCCACCCCCACCCTTCATAACCGCCCACCCACCTTCCCCATCCCCATTTTGTCCATTTTGGCAGGAAGATTAAAAAAGAAGCAGATTATCTAAATGATGAAAGATTGCAGAGCTCTGAGATGAAGCGGGATCTGGCCTGAATCACAAAAGGCTAGGATACAGGTGCAACAAGTAACTAGGAACTCGAATAGCATGCTTTCCTTAATTACCAGGAGAATTGAACGCAAAAGTAGGGAGGTTATGCTTCAATTGTACAGGGCGCAAGTGAAAAAATGAAAATGAAATGAAAATCGCTTATTGTCACAAGTAGGCTTCAAATGAAGTTACTGTGAAAAGCCCCTAGTCGCCACATTCCGGCGCCTGTTCGGGGAGGCTGTTACGGGAAGTAACAAGTAAAAGTGAGCCCACATTTGGAATATTGCGCACAGTATTGACCTCCTTATTTACGGAAGGATGCAAATCCATTGGAAACAGTTCAGAGAAAGTTTACCAGACTAACACCAGGAATGGCCGGGTTGTCGAATGGGGAAAGGCTGGATCGGCTGGGCTGTTATCTGGTGAGAGTTTAGAAGAGTGAGAGGCGACTTGATTGAAACATATGAGATCCTGAGGGATGTCGACAGGGTGGATGTGGAGAGGATGTCTCCTCTTGAGGGGTGATTTAGAACTCGGGACCACTAATTAAAAATAAGAGGGTCACGCATTTAAAATGGAGGTGAAGCTAATTTCTTTTCACTGAGAGGGCCATGGGTCTTTGGGAATAGCTTCCTGGAAAGGTGATGGAAGCAGAGTCCCTGAATATTTTTACGGCAGAGGTGGATAGATTCTTGCTACACAAGGGGGTGAAAGGTTATCGGGGCTGGGCAGGATGCAGATTTGAGTTTACTGTCAGATCAGCCATGATCTTATTAAGTGGTGGAGCAGGCTCGAGGGGCTGAATGGCCTATTCCCGCCCTTATTCGCATGACATGATGATCTGCAGTGATACGATAGGCGATAGCTAAATGCATGAACCCAGAAAGCGTGACTTGTAATGATTTGTGTACCATTGCCCACCCCGGCCAATTCCCAGCCAATTAGCACTGGGCTAAATCGCTGGCTTTGAAAGCAGACCAAGGCAGGCCCGCAGCACGGTTCAATTCCCGTAACAGCCTCCCCGAACAGGCGCCGGAATGTGGCGACTAGGGGCTTTTCACAGTAACTTCATTGAAGCCTACTTGTGACGATAAGCGATTTTCATTCATTTCATTTTCATTTCAGTTTCCACCCTTCCTCTACCCCACTTGGGCACTTTCCAAGGACTGTGACCTTCTCGTTGTTCCTACAGAAATCTATTATCCAGCAGATATATACATCAAAATTTGTTTGACAATTGCACCCGCAGTCTGCAATATAACAATGGACTGAAAGGGCCTTTTTCTGTATCTATAATTCCTGTATTCTATAACAGCTGTAACAACCCTTCACTTTTGTTTTAATTGGCTCAATACAGATCGGCATTTTGAAGGGACAAAGAGACAGATTATTTTATGACTAGTGGATTTTCTGTAGCAGATGACCCACTGTTTTATCAGGACGGGTGTATTATACAGGTTATGCAGAATATACTCTGGTAGGAAAGTGAACTGAATGGCTATAATTTGGTACTGAGGCAATTAAATTGATTGATTCTCTTCACAAGCGAGAGCTTGTAAAAACCCTGGCTCTTTGGTGAGGTCAGAAGAAGGCGACAATGTAATCAATGTCTTTTCTTGAGTGTAATATTTTACAGAGCTGTAACACAGTGTGGGTGGCTGCAGTCTAGATGTGCATTTTTATAAAATAGTAGTTTTGGGCAGCACGGTAGCACAAGTGGATAGCACTGTGGCTTCATAGCGCCAGGGTCCCAGGTTCGATTCCCCGCTGGGTCACTGTCTGTGCAGAGTCTGCACGTTCTCCCCGTGTGTGCGTGGGTTTCCTCCGGGTGCTCCGGTTTCCTCCCACAGTCCAAAGACGTGCAGGTTAGGTGGATTGGCCATGATAAATTGCCTTTAGTGACCAAAAAGGTTAGGAGGGGTTATTGGGTTACGGGGATAGGGTGGAAGTGAAGGCTTAAGTGGGTCGGTGCAGACTCGATGGGCCGAATGGCCTCCTTCTGCTCTGTTCTATGTTCTAGTTCTGCTTTAACTGGACTGTTATGTCGGGGCACCACATTTTCAGAAGGATGCGAAGGCATTAGAGAGGGTGCAGAAAAGGTTCGCAAGAATGGTTGCGGGGCTGAGGAACTTCAACTATTGGAGAAGCTGGGGCTGTTCTTCTTGGAGAAGAGAAGGTTGGGAGGAGATTTGACAGAGGTGCTTAAAATAGTGAGGAGTCTGCTTACCCGGAGATCAGAGGCTGAATGCCCTTGACTGCTGAAGTGTTCCCCGACTGGAAGGGAACATTCCTGCCTGGTGATTGTCACGCGATGTCCGTTCATTCGTTGTCGCAGCGTCTGCGTGGTCTCGCCAATGTACCTGGGGAACACTTCAGCAGTCAAGGGCATTCAGCCTCTGATCTCCGGGTAAGCGTTCTCCAAGGCGGCCTTCAGGACGCGCGACAACGCAGAATCGCCGAGCAGAAACTTATAGCCAAGTTCCGCACACATGAGTGCGGCCTCAACCGGGACCTGGGATTCATGTCGCATTACATTCATCCCCCACCATCTGGCCTGCGAAATCTTACCAACTGTCCTGGCTTGATGCAATTCACACCTCTTTAACCTGGGGTCACCCCATCTCTGGATCTGTAAAGATTTAATCACCTGCTAATGCTCGCATTCCAAGCATTGTTTGGCATCTTTGAATTTGTCTACATATACGTTTCTGGAACATACCTCTTCATTCACCTGAGGAAGGAGCAGCGCTCCGAAAGCTAGTGACATCGAAACAAACCTGTTGTACTTTAACCTGGTGTTGTAAGACTTCGTACTGTGCTCACCCCAGTCCAACGCCGGCATCTCCACATCATTCTAAATGGTGACCAGGGATTCTCACTCCCCGACTCCGATGCAGGCTTCAGTGGGTGCTATTCAGGTCAAACTATGTTTTCAAGTTATCCCCCAGTATAACCCACACCTTCACCAAATATTTAATCTACTTACCACTTAATAGCATCGATCCTGGGTCCCGCATTGCTAAGTAAGTAAAGTAGACTTTGGAATAACCACTATTTCAGGTTAAATTAAGTTATTTTATTATTATATTTTTTCTTTTAAAAGCTGCAATTACTGTCTTTACAGAAAGGTAACAAGATCTTCTGGATCCTTCGAATTGGTTGAAGGGACCTTCAGGCCCAACTTGACAATCAATCTTCTTTTTAAAGTCTGGTCTTCTTTAGATGTATTCGCTGATGAGCTTGGTTGCTGTGTCCTATCTTTCCCATGTACTGAGCTGTGAGAGCTGACTGCTGGCTATCTCTGAGCTGACTCTGCCTACTCTTTAAATTCTAGTCTTCCTTAGATGTATTCGCTATTTTAGCTCGGCTGCTTTGCCCTGTCTCTTTCCCATGACCGAGCTGACTGTAATCTGACTCTGCTTCTCCCCTCTCTCTGAGTTCTGGTTCTCGTTCTGGTTCCCTTTCTTCGGGTTTATATATTTTTCTAACAGTTATCTAGTTTTGATGACTTTATTGGAAAGTAACATTTTTCACTTTGATTTTAAAAAGTATCTTTGATCTAAACTTTCTAATCAAATCAGTGGCCCTGACTTCAGTCGTAATGAAGTGCTTTGAGAGGTTGATCATGAAGCGCATCACCTCCATACTCCCAGAACGCCTTGATCCACTGCAATTCGCATACCGCTGCAACCGGTCCACATCAGACACCATTTCCCTGGCCCTACACTCATCCCTAGAGCATCTCGAAAGCAAGGACTCCTACATTAGACTCCTATTTATTGACTACAGCTCCGCCTTCAACACCATAATCCCAGCCAAGCTCATATCAAAGCTCCAAAACCTAGGACTTGGCTCCCCACTCTGCAACTGCATCCTCGATTTTCTGACCAACACACCACAATCAGTAAGAATGAACAACAACACCTCCTCCACAATAGTCCTCAACACCGGCGCCACGCAAGGCTGAGTACTTAGCCCCCTACTCTACTCCCTGTACACACACGACTGCGTGGCAAAACTTGGTTCCAACTCCATCTACAAGTTTGCTGACGATACGACCATAGTGGGCCGGATCTCGAATAACGATGAGTCCGAATACAGGAGGGAGATAGAGAACCTAGTGGAGTGGTGTAGCGACACCAATCGCTCCCTCAATGCCAGCAAAACTAAAGAGCTGGTAATTGACTTCAGGAAGCAAAGTACTGTACACACCCCTGTCAGCATCAACGGGGCCGAGGTGGAGATGGTTAGCAGTTTCAAATTCCTAGGGGTGCACATCTCCAAAAATCTGTCCTGGTCCACCCACGTCGACGCTACCACCAAGAAAGCACAACAGCACCTATACTTCCTCAGGAAACTAAGGAAATTTGGCATGTCCACATTGACTCTTACCAACTTTTACAGATGCCCCATAGAAAGCATCCTATCGGGCTGCATCACAGCCTGGTATGGCAACTGCTCGGCCCAGGACCGCAAGAAACTTCAGAGAGTCGTGAACACAACCCAGTCCATCACACGAACCTGCCTCCCATCCATTGACTCCATCTACACCTCCCGCTGCCTGGGGAAAGCGGGCAGCATAATCAAAGATCCCTCCCACCCGGCTTACTCACTCTTCCAACTTCTTCCATCGGGCAGGAGATACAGAAGTCTGAGAACACGCACGAACAGACTCAAAAACAGCTTCTTCCCCACTGTCACCAGACTCCTAAATGACCCTCTTATGGACTGATTTCATTAACACTACATACATCCTGTATGCTTCATCCGATGCCAGTGCTTATGTAGTTACATTGTATATGTTGTGTTGCCCTATTATGTATTTTCTTTTCTTCCCTTTTCTTCCCATGTACTTAATGATCTGTTCAGCTGCTCGCAGAAAAATATTTTTCACTGTACCTCGGTACACGTGACAATAAACAAATCCAATCCAACTAAGTATTCATTTTGACATGACTTCACCTCATAGATCTGATTACATTGTTTCCTTTGTGATGTTCGAAATGCTTTGGTTTCAATAGGTGTTACTTTTAATTCCTGTCATTTCTATAGTTTTATTTTCCAATTGTGTCCTCAGCTCATAATTTTGACTTTGATTTTGGCTTTAAATTATGTTTCTCGTAGACTGATAGTCTCTAATTTTCTTTAATTTACCTGGTATTAGCAAATTTTCACACCTAGAATTATCACCAAATTCAACTGAACCTCATCCTTTCCTTTCCAGCTGCTTACTAAGATAGTTACTTTCAATGAAGGTGTGAGCCATTGTTTTTGGCTTCATTCAAAATCCTGTTTGCTAAGTCTGCTTGACCAAGGATATCTGCATTTTACAATCCTGCTCTGGCAGCTGCTGTTAACCCTTTGTGGGATCTTTCCCTGTATCCTCTCATGTTTCTCTCAGACCAGATATTGCCAGACTTCCATGTTTGAAATGACACATCTTTCCATATTTTCAATTACACACTCAAAGGGGAGTTGGATAATTAACCGCAGAGGAAACAATGGCTGAGCTAATGGGGGGCGACGGGGACATTGCCGAGATGCTCTTGCGGTGGCCCAGCTTGGACCCAACAGGCCAAATGGCCACCTTCTGTGCCGTAACCGTTCTGATTCTAAACGCAAGGATCAGTCCACGCAATGTCCGATTGCTGTCGGTTTTTTCCTGCAGTGCCTCTCTCTGAACTGTTCTGCATTTCCCTTGCAGATTGACCATGACCCCCGAATGCCGGCCTACATCGCCACTCAAGGCCCCCTCTCGCACACCATCTCGGACTTCTGGCAGGTGAGTGCCAGTTTGCAGCTGCGGCAACCTTTATCGGCCTGCGCCCAATCGACACGTCCATCCCGCTTGAGTAACAGAGACACGTTTGCACTGAGAATGGGAGAGGACAAGGAGTCCTCTGGGAAGGGAGGGAATATCTGAGAGAATATTTTGTTTCAGTGTTTTTATTAGTCTTTCATATTTTGTATTTCACAAATCATTGGCTACACTTTACATAACCGTGCCGACCAGAGGGAAAAAAACAAAAACAAGCAAGAAATAAAAGGAGATAAAAACGACAGGCAGACGTTAGTACAAATATTGACATCTCTTTCCCTACTGCTGTGCCCATGACCCACTTTTGAAACATGTACAGTTCCCAGTTTGGTCCGGGCGTGTATTTACAGATGTCTATCTCCAATTTTCGTCCCTTGTCCTTCTCAATTTAGTACTTGTCCTCCCGCCCCGCCCCTCCTTCCTTTCCGCTCCCCCCCCCCCCCACACCGTCTTTCTTTTTCATTATGTTCCTGTGACTCGCTTGTGTCTCTCTCCCACCCCACCCCAATTGGTTGCCGGCTACGAACAGATGCTGGAACTGATCCTGGAGCCCTCTTCCGACCCTCGGATCGCAAATTTCATTTTCCCCAGTCTTGACAAATTCCGCCAGGTCGGACAGCCGGTCTGCAGCCTTGCGTGGCACTGCCGATCGCCAGCTGAGCAGGGTTCTCCGGCGGGCGATCAGCGAGGTAGAGGCGAGGGCGTCGGCCCCCTCCCCCAACCCCATGAAGAGTTCTGGCTGGTCTGAGACCCGGAAGACTACCGCTTTTGGGCATGGCTCCATCCTCACTCCCACAATCCTGGACATTGCCTCAATATGGGGAGGCGGTGGCGTAGTATTGTCACTAGTAATCCAGATACCAGGTTCGAATCCCACCACCGCAGATGGTGACATTTGAATTCAATAACAATTCTGTAATTAAAAGTCTAATGATGACCATGAAACCATTGTCGATTGTCGTAAAACGCCATCTGGCTCGCTAATGTCCTTTCGTGAAGGAAATCTGCCGTCCCTACCCGGTCTGGCCCACAGGTGACTCCAGACTCACAGCAATATGGTCGACTCTTAAAATGCCTCTCAGTTCGAGGGCAATTCGGGACGGGCAACAAATGCTGGCCTTGCCTGCGACGCCCACATCCCAAGAACGAATGGGGAAAAAAGTCGCCCAATACCCAGGAAGGCTGGGCCCCGGTGTGGTTGGCCGGGCCTCACTGGCACTGTTCGCATTTGTCCTCCACCCCCAGAAATAACTTACTCATTCGGGTTCGGGTGAGGTGGGCTCTGAGCTCCACCTTTAGCTGCGTTAGGCTGAGCCCTGGGCATGTGGAGGTGCAGTTTGCTCTGTGCAGGGCGTCAATCCAGACTTCTCCCCATATCTCTCTGCTTAGTTCCTCCTCCCATTTTTCCCTTGTCTCGGGGAAGCGCACCTCCTCCACAGTCACCAGGTTCCCACAGTTTCCCTTCCCTAGGTCGCTCGCGTCCAAACAGTCCCTCGATTAGCGAATGTCCTGGTATATGGGGTACGTCAACGTTTCCTTTCTGTTATGGGCCAGAGAACCCCAAAGTGCATCATGGAGTTCACCTGACCCACAACCTTTTTTTTTTAATGAACATTTTATTGAGGTATTTTTGGTATTATAACAACAAAATAAACAATGTACATGGAACTATAAACATAGTGCAAAAGCCGTCTCCCTCCCTTACAGGTCCCATCTTTATTAACCCCCTACTCTAAGCTAAACTAACCCCCCCCCCCCCTTCTGCTGACGATTAATTTTCCGCGAAGAAGTCGACGAACGGTTGCCACCTCCGGGCGAACCCTAACAGTGACCCTCTCAAGGCGAACTTGATTTTCTCCAAACAGAGAAAGCCAGCCATGTCCGATAGCCAAGTCTCCGATTACGGGGGCTTTGAGTCCCTCCAAGCTAATAGTGTCAGTCTCCAGGCTACCAGGGAAGCAAAGGCCAGAACGTCCGCCTCTTTCTCCTCCTGGATTCCTGGGTTGACACCCCAAAAATCGCCACCTCTGGACTCAGCGCCACCCTTGTTTTTAACACCGTGGACATGACGTTATAGGCCAGTGAGCTTAACTTCGGTAGTAGGGAAGATGCTGGAATCTATCATCAAGGAAGAAATAGTGAGGCATCTGGATGGAAATTGTCCCATTGGGCAGACGCAGCATGGGTTCTTAAAGGGCAGGTCGTGCCTAACTAATTTAGTGGAATTTTTTGAGGACATTAACAGTGCGGTAGATAACGGGGAGCCAATGGATGTAGTATATCTGGATTTCCAGAAAGCCTTTGACAAGGTGCCACACAAAAGGTTGTTGCATAAGATAAAGATGCATGGCATTAAGGGGAAAGTAGTAACATGGATAGAGGATTGGTTAATTAATAGAAAGCAAAGAGTGGGCATTAATGGGTGTTTCTCTGGTTGGCAATCAGTAGCTAGTGGTGTCCCTCAGGGATCAGTGTTGGGCCCACAACTGTTCACAATTTACATAGATGATTTGGAGTTGGAGACCAAGGGCATTGTGTCCAAGTTTGCAGACGACACTAAGATAAGTGGTAAAGCAAAAAGTGCAGAGGATACTGGAAGTCTGCAGAGGGATTTGGATAGGCTAAGTGAATGGGCTAGGGTCTGGCAGATGGAATACAATGTTGACAAATGTGAGGTTATCCATTTTGGTAGGAATAACAGCAAAAGGGATTATTATTTAAATGATAAAATATTAAAACATGCTGCTGTGTAGAGAGACCTGGGTGTGCTAGTGCATGAGTCGCAAAAAGTTGGTTTACAGGTGCAACAGGTGATTAAGAAGGCAAATGGAATTGTGTCCTTCATTGCTAGAGGGATGGGGTTTAAGACTAGGGAGGTTATGCTGCAATTGTATAAGGTGTTAGTGAGGCCACACCTGGAGTATTGTGTTCAGTTTTGGTCTTCTTACTTGAGAAAGGACGTACTGGCACTGGAGGGTGTGCAGAGGAGATTCACTAAGTTAATCCCAGAGCTGAAGGGGTTGGATTACGAGGAGGGGTTGAGTAGACTGGGACTGTACTCGTTGGAATTTAGAAGGATGAGGGGGGGATCTTATAGAAACATATAAGATTATGAAGGGAATAGATAGGATAGATGCGGGCAGGTTGTTTCCACTAGCGGGTGAAAGCAGAACTAGGGGGCATAGCCTCAAAATAAGGGGAAGTAGATTTAGGACTGAGTTTAGGAGGAACTTCTTCACCCAAAGGGTTGTGAATCTATGGAATTCCTTGCCCAGTGAAGCAGTAGAGGCTCCTTCATTAAATGTTTTTAAGATAAAGATAGATAGTTTTTTGAAGAATAAAGGGATTAAGGGTCATGGTGTTTGGGCCGGAAAGTGGAGCTGAGTCCACAAAAGATCAGCCATGATCTCATTGAATGGCGGAGCAGGCTCGAAGGGCCAGATGGCCTACTCCTGGTTCTTATGTTCTTATAAGTTCCTTGTAAATGTCTGAGATGCTCCCTTCTCCTAGCCACCCTCTGGAAACTACCCTGTCCTGAATCCCCCTTCGCGGTAAGAACGGAAAGGTTGACACCTGTTTACGTAGGAAGTCCCGCACCTGCAGATACCTGAATTTGTTTCCCCTCGCCAACCCAAACTTCTCCTCCAGAGCCCTTATAGTCGGAAAGCTCTCCTCTATAAACATATCCCCCATCCTCTCAATCACTGCTCTCCGCCATATCCGGACCCACCATCCATACTTCCCGGGAGAAAACGGTAATTATTACCGATTGGGAACCAGACCGACGCTCCCTCTGCTCCCACATGTCCCCTCCATTGCCCCCAGACTCCCAGGGCTGACCCACAACTTTTAATAGATTATAGTTATGGGGAGCACATGGACCTACTCTGCAGGTGTGATGCAACAGAGATCTGCAGTACTTTTAAATTAAAACAATGTTTATTTATGAAACCAGTTAACACTTTATAAACCCACAGTAAACAACTATCAACACCAATAAATCCCCCAAAGAATACAGTACTCTCTAAGTAACTCTTAATCTTTCCTTGCAACATCCATAAGACAAAAAGAAACCTTTTTACAAAAAGACATCAGGTTTAACTTCTCTACTGAGAACAGTTATCACTTTGAAATCACCAAATGAACATGCTTTAGTTTGCAGAGATTCGTACACATCTTGCTGTGACTGCAGCTTCTCCAAATCTAAAACAAAACTAAACACACCCTGCAGCAGACGGCCCAGCTCCATCCACACTCTGACATCACTGATAAACACCCATTTCTTAAAGGTACATCCACTACAGCTATTTTATAAACACCCATTTCTTAAACGTACTCTCACATGACATTACGGAGTAGGTTTTTGACCTGTATGTGTGTTAGCTCGTTCCCCTTTGACAATTGGAACCTCTCCGTGAGTTCCCCCAGGGTCGCTACTCTGTCGTCTGTGTACATGCCCCTAACCGCTAGTGTCCCCTTGTCCTGTCTCCACCTTTTGAAGGTGGTGTCCATTATTGTGGGGGTAAACCTGTGGGTGTTGCAAATGGGGGACATCATGGATATTTTGGTCAGGCCGAAGTGTTGCCTCGTTTGGTACCACATCCGGTGCGTGGCTACCACCACTGGGCTTCTTGAGTGCTTGGTTGGGGAGTGGGTGGGAGTGCGGTTGTTACTAGGGCTTAGAGGGATGTCCCTGTGGAAGAAATCTCCTCCACCTTCACCCATTCTGCTCCTGGTTTCCTTCACCTATCCCCTCACTCTTTCTGCTTTGGCCTCCCTGTGGTAGGTGTAGCTTTGGGAGGTCCAGTCCTCACATCTTCCTTTTCCTTTGTAGGATGTTCTTTAGGATCCTCGTATCTCCCCACCTCCTCATTCCACCCCAACCCCCCCACCACCACCACCACAGACACACACACACAAATGACATGATTAGCTTGTCTACCTTGTTCAAGAAGGCCTTGGGCGTGTAGACCGGGATGGATCAGAACAGGAAGAGGAACATGGGCAGTACGTTCATTTTGATCGTCTGCACTCTCCCCGCCAAAATCCGAGACAATTGACACTGGACACCTCCTGGTAGAAAATTGAGAGCAGGTCATGTGACTGCGGTCTTCGCCACGTGTAAGGTGGAGAGGCCAAAAAATCTGAGGTTTGGAAAGGTTATAGAAACAGAAAACGCTGGGAATAATCAGCACATCTGGCCAACATCTGTGGAGAGAGACCAACTGAGTTGACGGGTGGGATTTAATGTTCCCTGGAGGTGGGCTGGGAGGCAGGGGCCCTATCATGAGGTGGGAAGCTGTAGGGTGAAGATCCCATTGTTTCCCGACTCCCCCAATTGGTCTGGGGTGGGAAGGGTCGAGGGTAGGCTTTGGGCCCTGAAATGGCCGGTTAAGGACCTCTTTCCATGGCCATTCGTATTCAACTACGGTGGGCGACAACCATGTCATGTGGGCAAATTGTCAGGTAAACCCTGGCGGGCACGCCTGCCTGACCTTGGGTGGGGTGACCTTCTTCTTGGGCATCTGTGCCCAATGGCAGGACCCTCTGTTGTCAAGTGAGGGATCTGGGAGTTGACAGACTCTCCACCCTTTAACGCAAGCCCTTGCCCCCCCCCCCCCCCCCCCCCCCTTGCCGAGGCCTCGCTGAATGACCACTCACCTACATCCGGGGGCTCCAGTGATAATCTTCAGCTTTGGGCTTCCTGCAGTACTGGGAGTGACCACCTCTCCCAGTGGCGCTGCTGGGAATGGATAGCTGCCAGCCTCCGATTGGCAGAATGTGTAGTGAGAAATTGCCCCTGGTGGAGCCAGCAACCGTGATGTCAGCCAGGCAGCTGCTTAATTGGGATTTAATCACTAATAGGTTCTAAGAAATGGCCTTGGAAGGTTTGCCAAGAGCTCTCCAGCCGGTGGAAGCGCCCACCCAATGTTTTAGGTCAATGGCCTTTGATAAGAACTGGGAAAAGTTAGAAATGGAAGAAATGTGAAGCAAGTGAAAGTGGGGGAGGGTGGGGAGAAGAACAAAATGGAAGCACAGGGCGTACGCCGTGACGATTGGTGGATCATAGAAACATAGAAAATAGGAGCAGGAGGAGGCCACTCGGCCCTTCGAGCCTGCTCCGCCATTCATTATTGAACGGCAGGGCAGACTCGATGGGCCGAGTGGCCTAATTCTGCTCCTATGTCTTATGGTCTTATGACTGATCATCCAACTCAATAGCCTAAACCCACTTTCCCCCCATATATTTTGAACCCTTCTGCCCCAAGAGCTATACCCAACTCCTCCGTGAAAACATACATTGTTTTGGCCTCACCTACTTTCTGCGGTAGCGAATTCCACAGATTCACCACTCTCTGGGTGAAGAAATTTCTCCTCGTCTCAGTCCTAAGTGGTCTACCCCCTATCCTCAGACTGTGACCCCAGGTTCTGGACTCCCCCACCATCGGGAATGCGCTAGGACACCGGCAAGGGCAGCACGGTAGCACAGTGTTTAGCACCGTTGCTTCACAGCACCAGGTTCCCAGGTTCGATTCCCGGCTTGGGTCACAGTCTGTGCGGAGTCTGCACGTTCTCCCCGTGTCTGCGTGGGTTTCCTCCGGGCGCTCCGGTTTCCTCCCGCAAGTCCCGAAAGACCTGCTTGTTAGGTGAGTTGGACATTCTGAATTCTCCCTCAGTGTACCCGAACAGGTGCCGGAATGTGGCGACTGGGGGCTTTGCACAGTAAACTCATTGCAGTGTTAATGTAAGCCTACTTGTGAGACTAATAAAGATTATAAAAATTATGTGCACTATAAGATTGGCCCGATCGGTAATACCGTAAATAACGCTTGAGCCATTTGCTCACTGTGTAAGCGTGATGCCAAAATAGGGAGTTAGCAAAGCCCTCCTGTGGGCTAATGGCTAATCTGATCAGACGATTGCTCACTGTATATGACAAGCTTACAAATGGGCCCAAATTCACCGTGTCCAGGCCTGAAATGTGCTCAGTCTACCTCAGATTACCCTGGAAGGGTAATGTGTCCCAGATATCTGAGCCACACGTGAGGTTAATCGTTCCATGCTATGTCTGTATAATAGAAGGCAGAGAGTAGCAATGGAAGGGTGCTTTTCTCATTGGAGGGCTGTGACTAGTGGTGTTCCGCAGGGATCAGTGCTGGGAGCTTTGCTGTTTGTAGTATATATAAATGATTTGGAGGAAAATGTAACTGGTCTGATTAGTAAGTTTGCGGACGACACAAAGGTTGGTGGAATTGCGGATAGCGATGAGGACTGTCAGAGGATACAGCAGGATTTGGATCGTTTGTAGACTTGGGCGGAGAGATGGCAGATGGAGTTTAATCCGGACAAATATGAGGTAATGCATTTTGGAAGGTCTAATGCAGGTAGGGAATATACAGTGAATGGTAGAACCCTCAAGAGTATTGAAAGTCAGAGAGATCTAGGTGTACAGGTCCACAGGTCACTGAAAGGGGCAACACAGGTGGGGAAGGTAGTCAAGAAGGCATACGGCATGCTTGCCTTCATTGGCCAGGGCGTTGAGTATAAAAATTGGCAAGGCATGTTGCAGCTGTATAGAACCTTAGTTAGGCCACACTTGGAGTATAGTGTTCAATTCTGGTCGCCACACTACCTGAAGGATGTGGAGGCTTTAGAGAGGGTGCAGAAGAGATTTATCAGAATGTTGCCTGGTATGGAGGGCATTAGCTATGAGGAGCGGTTGAATAAACTTGGTTTGTTCTCACTGGAACGACGGAGGTTGAGGGGCAACCTGATAGGGGTCTACAAAATGATGAGGGGCATTGACAGAGTGGATAGTCAGAGGCTTTTTCCCAGGGTAGAGGGGTCAATTACTAGGGGGCATAGGTTTAAGGTGAGAGGGGCAAGGTTCAGAGGAGATGTACGAGGCAAGTTTTTTACACAGAGGGTAGTGGGTGCCTGGAACTCGCTGCCGGAGGAGGTGGTGGAGGCAGGGACGATAGTGACATTTAAGGGGCATCTTCACAAATATATGAATAGGATGGGAATAGAGGGATACGGACACCGGAAGTGTAGAAGATTTTAGTTTAGACGGGCAGCATGGTCGGCGCAGGCTTGGAGGGCCGAAGGGCCTGTTCCTCTGCTGTACTGTTCTTTGATCTTTGTAACACGAGTGACGCTCTCCACTAACGGGATACTGCTGTCAGCCCACCCAAGTCCTGCTGCCCATTGCACAAGTGAGCAATGTGGTCCATGCCAGTGTGATGCCAGCTACAGAGGCCGTACGTCCCAATGACTGGCTGATCGTATCAAACATTACGTCCCTTCAGGTGTTCACGAAAGGCAGAGTACAGACCGCACCCAACTAAGCCATGTTTGCAATGCTGACAATAAACTGTCCAACATTAGATGCAATTTCATGATTGAACAACGCCTGCTGAACAATCACAATTGTGTGAAGAATTACACTAACAATCAGTTTATCAGTCAGGCTCACTATGTGGCTCACTTATACTTGCTGGAAGCTGCATATATTCAGATGCAGGACGTCTCCTCTGCAGACAAAAGGAACATGTCCTGGCATTGTGCCTTTTTGAATTAAACAAAACATGAGAGTCAATAGCTCCCTGTTGCATTACTTATGGCAAAATCTCAACCGATCAGAGTCTACTTGCCAACCAATCAGCAACCTTTTCCCTTGCAGTATAAATTGTTTCTCCCTTTGAAATTTGTTATTCTTGCATCTATTCAGTTGACTGCACGACAAAAAGCTCCGACAGAGTGTCTTTTTTTTCCAGAAATACTTAAGTTCTGTCCTACCAAGCAATTGGTTGTTTATTAATAGTATTTAATTGTACCTAGTTGGTGGGAATTGACTGCTGATTCAGTTGTGTTCCTGGGAATGGGGTTAGGAGGTGCATGTTTGTAATTTGAACCGCCGTAAATAAATGCTTCTAGAACTTGTGTAAAGATTGGCTCCAGTTCTATCCTTCACCATCTGACCTTCGGTGATACACGTTGGCTCAGTGGAGAGGATGGTTTTTACATTGTACTGTGTCCTCCTACAGATGGTCTGGGAGAACGGCTGCACTGTGATCGTCATGCTTACCCCATTGGTGGAAGATAGCATTAAGCATTGTGACCGCTACTGGCCGGATGAAGGCTCGTCTCTCTACCACATCTACGAGGTAGGCTGAGCGGTGTAACTTGCATTGGAAGCAGGTCGGAGAAAGTTCACTGGGCTGATTGCTGGGAAGAAGGGTTTGTCTAATGAGGAAAGGTTGAGCAGGCTGGACCTCAGCCGAGTTCAGGAGAATGGGACGTGAATCTTATTGAACCATACAGGATTCTGAGGGGATTGACAGGGTGGATGCAGGGAGAGACCGCGAGTTGGGAGAGTGGTTAAACGCAGACCGAGGAGCTGAAGTGCAAGTGGGAGGAGGAGCTGGGAAGAGAGATAGAGGATGGTCTATGGGCGGACGCATTGAGCAGAGTCAACGCAACCGCAACATGTGCCAGGCTCAGCCTGATACAATTTAAGGTCGTTCACCGGGCTCACATGACAGTGGCCCGGATGAGCAGATTCTTTGGGGTGGAAGACAGGTGTGCAAAATGTGCGGGAGGACCAGCGAACCATGTCCACATGTTCTGGGCATGTCCAAAGCTTAGGGGATTTTGACAGGGGTTTGCAGATGTCATGTCCAAGGTATTATAAACAAGGGTGGCATTGAGTCCAGAGGTGGCGATTTTCGGGGTGTCGGAAAGCCGGGAATCCAGGAGGAGAAAGAGGCAGACGTTCTGGCCTTTGCTTCCCTGGTAGCCCGGAGACGGATACTATTAGTTTGGAGGGGCTCAAAGCCCCCGAAGTCGGAGACCTGGCTATCGGACATGGCTAGCTTTCTCTGTTTGGAGAAAATCAAACTCGCGTTGAGAGGGTCAATATTAGGGTTCGCCCGGAGGTGGCAACCGTATGTCGACTTCTTCGCGGAAAATTAATCGTCAGCAGGGGGGAGGGGGGTTTAGGTCAGCGTAGATTAGTGGTGGGACCTGTGGGGGAGGGAGGTGGTATTTGCACTATGTTTATATTCTCATGGACATTGCTTATATTGCTGCTGTTACAATGCCAAAAAAATACATCAATAAAATGTTTATTAAAAAAAAAAGAATAAAGGGCCTTCTGTTTGAGACAGAGATCAGGAGGAACTTTTCCCTGGGTTGTTGGCGTTTGGAACTCTCTTCCCAGAGAGGAGTGACATTAATTTTCAAATCCTCTCTGGCCACAGGAGAGGTGCCAGAGGATAGGCGGACAGCCAACGGGGCACCATTAATGAAGAAGGGAAGTAGGGAAAATGAAATGAAAAAAATGAAAAAAGCTGAGTAATTACAGGCCAGTGAGTCTAACATCAGCGGGAGGGAAATTACTGGAAAATCGTCTGAGGGGCAGGATTAACCGCCACTTGGAGAGGCGAGGAACAACCAAGGAGAGCCAACACGGCTTTGTCAAGGAGAGATCCTCTACATTTCCGTGATCCTCCGGCCCTCTCGACATCCTGAGATGGTGAAAAGCACTGTATTCGTTGAAGCCATTTGAATATTCCAAGGAGAAACCTCATGGGGACATTGCAGGTCATAGCACTGATGTTTTTTTCTGTCTCTGGGAGTTACAGGCGAAGGGAACTGCTCGTTCAAACTCTGTCTCTCACCCTTGCCCGCTGCTTCCGCAGGTCAATCTCGTCTCCGAGCACATCTGGTGCGAGGATTTCCTGGTCCGCAGTTTCTATCTGAAGAACCTGCAGTCCCAAGAGACGCGGACTCTCACCCAGTTTCACTTCCTGAGCTGGCCGGCAGAGGGAATCCCGTCTTCCACCCGACCACTGCTGGACTTCCGCAGGTATGGAGCGATGGGCGGGATGGGGGGGGGGCGAGAGCTCGGGGAATTGGCATGATTCAACAGGATGCAAGATTTCTGAGGCGAGAAGAGGAGAGGAGCCATAGTTTGGCGTAGAACTAGATTTTTTTCATTCTCCCGTGAATTCCGTGCGTCGCTGGCAAGGTCAGCATTTGGATTGGATTTTGTTTATTGTCATGTACCGAGGTACAGTGAAAAGTATTTTTCTGCGAGCAGCTCAACAGATCATTAAGTGCATGAAAGAAAAGAAAAGAAAATACATAATGCGGCAACACAAGGTACACAATGTAACTACATAAACACCGGCATCGGGTGAAGCATCAGGGGCAATATTTGGGGTGTCGGAGGACCCGGGAGTCGAGGAGGAGAGGGAGGCCGACATCTTGACCTTTGCTTCCCTGGTAGCCCGGCGACGATTACTGTTGGCATGGAGGGACTCAAGGCCCCCGAAGACCCAAGCATGGCTATCGGACACAGCGAACTTTCTCGGTCTAGAGAAAGTCAAGTTCGCCTCAAGAGGTTCACTATCGGGGTTCGCCCGGAGGGGGCAGCCATTCATTGACTTCTTCGCGGAGAATTAATCGTCAGCAGGGGAGGGGGGGCTAGGGTAGTGTAGAGTAGGGGTGGTTTAGGCAGGTCCTTGCGAGAATGGAGTTGTGGTTTGTACTATGCGTTATTTTTTGTACAGTACTATACAACGTCATTGTTTTATATGCCAAAAATACCTCAATAAAATTGTTTATTAAAAAAAAAATCAGGTCAGTCCACAAGAGGGTCAGTTAGGAGTCTGGTAACAGCGGGGAAGAAGCTGTTTTTGAGTCTGCTCGTGCGTGTTCTTAGATTTTTGTATCTCCTGCCCAATGGAAGAAGTTGGAAGAGTGAGTAAGCCAGGTGGGAGGGGTCTTTGATTATGCTGCCCGCTTTCCCCAGGCAGCGGGAGGTGTAGATGGAGTCAATGGATGGGAGGCGGGTTTGTGTGATGGACTGGGCGGTGTTCACGACTCTCTGAAATTTCTTGCGGTCTTGGGCCAAGCAGTTGCCATACCAGGCTGTGATGCACCCTGATAGGCTGCTTTCTATTCTATTTGCTACCCATCCCTAATTAAGCCTTCGAACTGAGTGTCTTTTTCGGCCATTGTTGCTGGATCACTTCTCGAGATCGAGAGAGAGAGAGAGGGCAAGGATATTTACAAGAATGTTGCCAGGGCTAGAAAATTGTATCTTTCATAGAATTCATTATCATAGAATGTACAGTGCAGAAGGAGGCCATTCGGCCCATCGAGTCTGCACCAGCTCTTGGAAAGAGCACCCTACCCCAGGTCAACACTTCCACCCTATCCCCCATAATCCAGTAACCCCACCCAACACTAAGGGCAATTTTGGACACTAAGGGCAATTTATCATGGACAATCCACCTAACCTGCACATCTTTGGACTGTGGGAGGAAACCGGAGCACCTGGAGGAAACCCACGCACACACGGGGAGGACGTGCAGACTCCGCGCAGACAGTGACCCAAGCCGGAATCGAACCTGGGAACCTGGAGCTGTGAAGCAATTGTGCTAACCACAATGCTACCGTATCTATGAGGAGATATTGGAAAGGCTGAGGTTGTTTTCCTTAGAAGAGACGGCTGAGGGGTGACCAATTGAGGTACAAAATTATGAGGGGCCTCGACAGGTATTGCCATCCTAGATCAGACCCCAATAGGGATACGGGACTGAAATCCCAATATGGTATTTTTTTGGCCGGCACAGACGTGGTGGGCTGAATGGTGCTGTGACCGTTCTCTGGTTCTGGCTCCTCACAGAAGCAACTCAATCCAAATTAAATGGAAGGGAAAGAAAATAAGATTCCAGGAACATAGGAATAGGAGGAAGCCATTCAGCCCCTTCGAGTCTGTCCCGCCCGCCACTCAGTGAAACCATGTAGGATTTGCAGCTTAACGCCATACACGCGTCTTTTCCCATATCCCATTGTAACTTTGGATGACAAAGATCCATCAGTTACATTTTTGAAATTAGCAGATGATGGCGTACAAATTGTTGCCCCTCCCTAATTGCCCCTTGCGAAGCTGGTGGTGAGCTGCCTTCCAGAATCGCTCCAGCCCATGTGGTGTAGGTACACCCACAGTGCTGTTAGGGAGGCTGTTCCAGGAGTTTGATCCAGCAACAATGATTGTTTCTACCACCCTTTCCCCGGAATCATTCTGGTGAACCTCCTCTGAGCTGCCTCCAATGCCACCACATCCTTCCCCAAATAAGGAGACCAAAACTGGACACAGTACTCCAGATTATTGGTAGAGGGATTGCGTTCCGGAGTCAGGAGGTCATGTTGCCGCTGTACAGAACTCTGGTACGGCCGCATTTGGAGTATTGCGTACAGTTCTGGTCACCGCATTATAGGAAGGACGTGGAGGCTTTGGAGCGGGTGCAGAGGAGATTTACCAGGATGTTGCCTGGTATGGAGGGAAAATTTTATGAGGAAAGGCTGATGGACTTGAGGTTGTTTTCGTTGGAGAGAAGGTTAAGAGGAGACTTTATAGAGGCATACAAAATGATCAGGGGGTTAGATAGGGTGGACAGTGAGAGCCTTCTCCTGCGGATGGAAATGGCTAGCACGGGGGGACATAGCTTTAAACTGAGGGGTAATAGATATAGGACAGAGGTCAGAGGTAGGTTCTTTGCGCAAAGAGTAGTGAGGCCGTGGAATGCCCTACCTGCAACAGTAGTGAACTCGCCAACATTGAGGGCATTTAAAAGTTTATTGGATAAACATATGGATGATAATGGCATAGTATAGGTTAGATGGCTTTTGTTTCGGTGCAACATCGTGGGCCGAAGGGCCTGTACTGCGCTGTATTGTTCTGTGTTCTATGTGGTCTCACCAACTCCCGATGCAATTGCAACAACACTTCTCTCGGAACATAGAATTTACAGTGCAGAAGGAGGCCATTCGGCCCATTGGAAAGAGCACCCTACTTAAGCCCACGCCACCACCCTACCCCCGTAACCCAGTAACCCCACCTAACCTTTTGGACACTAACTGGCAATTCATCATAGAATTGAAGGAGGCCATTTGGCCCATTGAGTCTGCACCAGCCCTTGGAAAGAGCACCCAACCCAAGCCCACGCCTCCACCCTATCCCCATAACCCAGTCACCCCACTTAACCTTTTTGGACACTAAGGGCAATTTAGCGCGGTCAATCCATCTAACCCGCACATTTTTGGACTGTGGGAGGGAACCGGAGCACCCGGAGGAAACCCACGCGCACACGGGGAGAACGTGCAGACTCCGCACAGACAGTGACCCAGCCAGGAATCGAACCTGGGACCCTGGAGCTGTTAGGCAGCAGTGCTAACCACCGTGCTGCCCTTTTCTACTCTAGTCCCTTTGCAATAAATGCAAACATTCCATTTGCCTTTCTAATTACAGGCTGTACCTGCATACTGACTTTTTGCAACTCATGAACAAAGACCCCAGATCCCTCTGTCCAGGCACATCTTGAATCTGCTTTCCATGGAGATAATAATTTGCCTTTCTATTTTTCCGGCCAAAATGGATAACCTCACACTTATCCACATTAAACTCCATCTGCCAAACTGTGGGCCAATCTCCTCACCTATCTATATCTGTCTGTGAAATCTTCATCTCCTCTTCACTGCCTGCTTTCTCACCTATTTTAGTATCATGCACAAATGTTGCTATGTTACACTCTGTTCCTGCTTTGAGATCATTTATATAGATTGTAAACAGTTCTGAGGACTGAACCCTGCGGCACCCCGCTAGTTACAGTTCGCCGGCCAGAGAAGGACCTATTTATCCCAACTCTGCTTTCTGTCGGTCAGCCAATCCTCAACCCAAACTAGTGCTCGACCCCAACCCCCTGAATTCTCACCTTCTGGATCAGCCTTTTATGTGGCGCCATATCAAGGGCCTTCTAGATATACCACATCCACAGGTTCCCATTATCTACCTTGCTGGTTACGTCCTCAAAGAATTCAAGCACGTCTGTCAAGCATGACTTACCCTTCATAAAACCATGCTGACAATGGTGGATTGAGCTCTGTCTTTCCAAATGCTCAGTCACCTCCTTAATCATTGATTCCACCATAGTGGGCCGGATCTCGAATAACGACGAGTCCGAATACAGGAGGGAGATAGAGAACCCAGTGGAGTGGTGTAGCGACAACAATCTCTCCCTCAATGCCAGCAAAACTAAAGAGCTGGTAATTGACTTCAGGAAGCAAAGTACTGTACACACCCCTGTCAGCATCAACGGGGCCGAGATGGAGATGGTTAGCAGTTTCAAATTCCTAGGGGTGCACATCTCCAAAAATCTGTCCTGGTCCACCCACGTCGACGCTACCACCAAGAAAGCACAACAGCGCCTATACTTCCTCAGAAAACTAACAGAATTCGGCATGTCCACATTAACCCTTACCAACTTTTACAGATGCACCATAGAAAGCATCCTATCGGGCTGCATCACAGCCTGGTATGGCAACTGCTCGGCCCAGGACTGCAAGAAACTTCAGAGAGTCGTGAACACCGCCCAGTCCATCACACGAACCTGCCTCCCATCCATTGACTCCATCTACACCTCCCGCTGCCTGGGGAAAGCGGGCAGCATAATCAAAGATCCCTCCCACCCGGCTTACTCACTCTTCCAACTTCTTCCATCAGGCAGGAGATACAGAAGTTTGAGAACACACCCGAACAGACTCAAAAACAGCTTCTTCCCCGCTGTCACCAGACTCCTAAATGACCCTCTTATGGACTGACCTCATTAACACTACACCCTGTATGCTTCACCCAATGCCAGTGCTTATGTAGTTACATTGTATATGTTGTGTTGCCCTATTATGTATTTTCTTTTATTCCCTTTTCTTTTCATGTACTTAATGATCTGTTGAGCTGCTCGCAGAAAAATACTTTTCACTGTACCTCGGTACACGTGACAATAAACAAATCCAATCCAATCCAATCCAACCAATTTACCCACCACAGAGGTCAAGCTAACCAATCAATAGTTTCCTACTTTTTGCCTCTCTCCCTTTTTGAATAGGGGCGTCACATTAGCGTGTTTCCAATCCACCGGGACCCTTCCAGAATGCAGGGAATTCTGAAATATCATAACCAATGCATCCACTATCTCCGCTGCCAGCTCCCTTAATACACTAGGGTTCACGCCATCAGGTCCTGGAGACCTATCTGCCCTTAATCCTATCAGTTTATTCAATACTGTCTCCTTGGTGATGATTATTGCACCAAGTTCCTCGGCATTAACTGTAGTCTTTGAAAAATCTTTATTATCTTCTACCGTGAAGATAGAGGCAAACTATTGGTTCAGTGCCTCCTCTATCTCTGTGTTTCCCATTATTACCTCACCAGTATTGTCCTCTAAAGGGCCAACATTTACTTTAGCTATTCTCTTCCTCTTTATACACTTATAGAGCTTTTGGTATCAGTTATGTTTTCTGCTAGTTTCCTTTCATAGTTCATCTTAGATCTTAAGATTTTATTTTTCATTTCCCTTTGCTGAACATTAAAGTTCTCCCAATCCCCCAGCTTATCACTCGCTTTTGCTGTATGGTATAACCTAGTTTTTCCCTTTATGCCTTCCTTAACTTCCTTGTTTAGCCATGGAACATTTTTGTCCCTGTTACAATTCCTCTTCCTCTTAGGAATGTACATTAAGGAAATGATACTTCTTTCCAGGAGTAAATCCACACAAAAAACAGAGATCGTATATTAAAATAAACTTTATTATTAACGCAGTATTAAACTAACTGAACATCACAGAAATATAGCTTACAACTGCCAGTTAAACATTGCTGGACCATGAAAGGAACAACATGAACTTCTAACTGAGACCTTCTTTGCCTCCAATCAAGCAAAACACATCACAGGTCAAAAAACACATTTAAATAGAGTTAGCAAATACAGGATTATTTACTGGATTGTGCAGAGGGAGCTTTACTCTGTATCTAACCCCGTGCTGTACTTGTCCTGGGAGTGTTTGATGGGAACAGTGTAGAGGGAGCTTTACCCTATATCTAACCCCGTGCTGTACCTGTCCTGGGAGTGTTTGATGGGGACAGTGTAGAGAGAGCTTTACTCTGTATCTAACCCCGTGCTGTACCTGTCCTGGGAGTGTTTGATGGGGACAGTGTAGAGGGAGTTTACTCTGTATCTAACCCCGTGCTGTACCTGTTCTGGGAGTGTTTGATGGGGACAGTGTAGAGGGAGCTTTACTCTGTATCTAACCCCGTGCTGTACCTGTCCTGGGAGTGTTTGATGGAGACAGAGTCGAGGGAGCTTTACTCTGTGTCCAACCCCGTGCTGTACCTGTCCTGGGAGTGTTTGATGGGGACAGTGTCGAGGGAGCTTTACTCTGTATCTAATCCCTGCTGTAATTGTCCTGGGAGTGTTTGATGAAGACAGCGTAAAGGGAGCTTTACTCAGATCCTCAAAATGATAAAGTTGGAGTTGGCCGCAGAAGCAATAGGTAATTAAAAAATTATTGAAGAGAATTCGCAGGGACAGGATTTATACCGATTTGGAAACAAATGGACTCATTCGCGGTAACAGCACCGTTTTGTGAAGGGGAGATCGTGCCTCACTAACTTAATCGAGTTTTTTGAGGTGACAAAGATATTGATGATTGCTGGATGTTGTTTACATGGACGTCAGTAAAGCCTTTGACAAGGGGCCTCATGGCAGACTGGTACAAAAGGTGAAGTCACATGGGATCAGAGGTGAGGTGGCAAGATGGATACAGAACTGGCTCAGTCACAGAAGGCAGAGAGTAGCAGTAGAAGGGTGTTTTTCTGAATGGAAGGTTGTGACGAGTGGTGTTCCACAGGGATCTCTGCTGGGGCCTCTGTTGTCTGTAGTGTACATAAATGATTTGGAGGAAAATGTAGCCGGTCTAATTAGTAAGTTCGTGGATGACACCAAGATTGGTGGAGTGGCAGATAGTGCTGAGGATTGTCAGAGGATACAGCAGGACATGGATAAGTTGGAGACTTGGGCAGAGAAATGGCAAATGGAGTTTGATCCAGAAAAATGTGAGGTAATGCATTTTGTTAGGTCTAACATAGAGGGGAAATATACCGTAAGTGGCAAAACTCTTAGGAATATAGAAAGTCAGGGAGTTCTGGGCGTGCAGGTCCACAGTTCTTTGAAAGTGACAACACAAGTGGACAAGGCAGTGAAGAAAGCATACGGAAGAATGTTTGTCTTCATTGGACAGGGCATTGAGTATAAAAACTGGCAAGTCATGCTACAGTTACATACAACCTTGGTAAGGCCACACTTGGAATATTGCGCACAATTCTGGTCGCCACACTACCAGAAGGATGGGGAGGCTTTGGAGAGGGTGCAGAGGAGGTTTACCAGGATGTTGCCTGGTCTGGAGGGTGTTAGCTATGTGCCAAGGCTGAATAGACTCGGACTGTTTTCATTAGAAAGACGGAGATTGAGGGGTGACCTGATGGACGTCTAAAAGATTATGAGGGGCATGGATAGAATGGATGGGCAGGCACTCTTTCCCAGGGTGGAGGGGTCAGTCACCAGGGGACATAGGTTTAAAGTCCATGAGGCAATGTTTCGAGGAGACGTGCGAGGCAGGTTTTCTACACAGAGAGCGGTGAGTGCCTGGAACATGTTGCCAGGGGAGGTTGTGGAAGCAGATACATTAACAAACAGCGTTCAAAGGGATCTTGATAAACACATGGATAGGATGGGTATAGAGGGATACAGCACAAGGGGCGAAATTCTCCCCCAACAGCGCGATGTCCGCCCTGGCGCCCAAATCGGCGCCAATCAGACGGGCATCGCGCCGCCCCAAAGGTGTGGAATGCTCCGCATCTTTGGGGGCTGAGCCCCAACATTCAGGGGCTAGGCCGACGCCGGAGGGAGTTCCGCCCCGCCAGCTGGCGGAAATGGCGTTTGTTGCCCCGCCAGCTGGCGCGGAAATGCGGCGCATGCGCGGGAGCGTCAGCGGCCGCTGACAGTTTCCCGCGCATGCGCAGTGGGGAGAGTCACTTCCGCCTCCGCCATGGTGGAGGCCGTGGCGGAGGCAGAAGGGAAAGAGTGCCCCCACGGCACAGGCCCGCCTGCGGATCGGTGGGCCCCGATCGCGGGCCAGGCCACCGTGGGGGCACCCCCGGGGTCAGATCGCCCCGCGCCCCCCCCAGGACCCTGGAGCCCGCTCACGCCGCCTGGTCCCGCCGGTAAATACCAGGTTTAATTTACGCCGGCGGGACAGGCAATTTCTGGGCGGGACTTCGGCCCATCCGGGCCGGAGAATTGAGCGGGGGGTCCCGCCAACCGGCGCGGCCCAATCTCCGGTACGGGAGACTTCGGCGGGGGCGGGGGCGGGATTCACGGCGGCCAACGGCCATTCTCCGACCTGGCAGGGGGTCGGAGAATGACGCCCAAGGTATGCTGAAGGTTTCGGCAAAGGTTGGTATCATGACCAGTATAGGCTTGGAGGACCGAAGGACCTGTTTCTGTGCTGTATTGTTCTTTGAAATTATTAGGAAGGAGAGCAGAGGAAATATTGGGAAGTAGTGCAGAGTGAGATTTATTCTTTATTTAATCATGTACCGTACCTTCCCTGGGAGCTTTTGATGGGACCGTATAATGGGACCTTTACTCTGTATCTAACCCCGTGCTGTACCTGTCCTGGGAGTGTTTGATGGGGACAGTGTAGAGGGAGCTTTGCTCTGTATCTAACCCCGTGCTGTACCTGTCCTGGGAGTGTTTGATGGGGACAGTGTAGAGGGAGATTTACTCTGTATCTAACCCCGTGCTGTACCTGTCGTGGGAGTGTTTGATGGGGACAGTGTCGAGGGAGCTTTACTCTGTATCTAACCCCGTGCTGTACCTGCCCTGGGAATGTTTGATGGGGACAGTGTAGAGGGAGCTGCACTCGGTATCTAACCCCATGCTGTACCTGTCCTGGGAGTGTTTGATGGGGCAGTGTAGAGGGAGCTTTACCCTGTATCTAACCCCGTGCTGTACCTGTCCTGGGAGTGTTTGATGGGGACAGTGTAGAGGGAGCTTTACTCTGTATCTAACCCCGTGCTGTACCTGTCCTGGGAGTGTTTGATTGGGACAATATAGAGGGAGCTTTACTCTTACCTAACCCCGTGCTGTACCTGCCCTGGCAGTGTTTGATGGGGACAGCGTAGAGGGATCTTTACTCTGTATCTAACCCCGTGCTGTACCTGCCCTGGGAGTGTTTGGGGGACAATATAGAGGGAGCTTTAATCTGTACCTAACCCCGTGCTGTACCTGTCCTGGCAGTGTTCGATGAGGACAGCGTAGAGGGAGCTTTACTCGGTATCTAACCCCGTGCTGTACCTGCCCTGGCAGTGTTTGATGAGGACAGCGTAGAGGGAGCTTTACTCTGTGTATAAACACGTGCTATACATTTGCTGCCCACAGTGATTTGCCCAGGTTTACAGGGCTCAATTTTTTTTTTGAAATATTTCTTTCTTCTCCTTTTTCGCATTTTCTCCCAAATTTACACCCACCAACAATAAACAATAATCAGTAACAAACATGTCAATCCCCATATCAATAACAACGATCCCATCCTCCCACCAAACCCCAAACATCAGCCCGCATCTTCACACAAACAAAAAGGAATCAGGAATCACCCACAGCCACCATTAACACACACCGCCCCCCCTCCCCCAACCCTCCCACCCACCCCCCCAACTAATGTCCAATGTTATCCAGTTCTTGAAAGTGCATAATGAATAGTGCCCATGAATTGTAGAGCCCCTCCATCCTTCCCCTCAGTTCAAACTTAACCTTCTCAAGAGTCAAGTATTCCAACAGGTCCCCCCGCCACGCCAGGGCACAGGGTGGAGAGGCTGCTCTCCAATCCATCAGGATCCGCCTTCGGGCGATCAACGAGGCGAAGGCTACAACATCTGCCTCTGCATCCGTTTCCAACCCCGGCTGGTCCGACACCCCGAATATGGCCTCCTGAGGGCCCGGATCTAGTTTCGCATGCACCACTTTAGATATTACCCTAAAAACCTCCTTCCAGTAATCCTCCAGCTTTGGACCGGACCAAAACATATGAACGTGATTAGCGGGGCCCCCCCGGCAACGTTCACACACATCTTCTACTCCTTCAAAGAATCGGCTCATCCCCGCCCCCGTGAGGTGTGCTCTGTATACCACCTTCAGCTGTATCAGCCCCACCCTCGCACACGAGGTGGAGGCATTCACTCTCCGGAGCACCTCACACCAGAACCCCTCCTCCATATCCTCTCCCAACCCGTCCTCCCATTTTGCTTTGATCCCTTCCAGCGGTGCCTTCTCCTCCTTCAAAATAGCTCCGTAGACCGCTGACACTACCCCCTTCTCCAGTCCCCCTGACGTCAGCACCTCCTCCAGCAATGTGGAGGCCGACTCCACCGGGAAGCTCTGTATCTCCTTTCTGGCAAAATCTCGAACCTGCATGGATCTAAACATTTCCCCCTGCTCCAGCCCATACTTCACTTCCAGCTCCTTCAATCCTGCAAACCGACCCCTAAGAAACAAATCTTTTAGAGTCTTAATCCCCTTCTCTTCCCATTTCCGAAAATTTCCATCCCACTTCCCTGGCTCAAATCTGTGGTTTCCCCCGAATCGGCATTTCCCTTGACCCTGCCCCCAACCCGAAGTGATGGCGAACTGCCCTCAAATTCTCAATGAAGCTATTATTACCGGACTCCCTGAGTATTTCTCCGTGGCTATCGGGAGCGGCGCTGTTGCTCGTGCTTTCACTCCCGACCCCCGGCACAAACTCTCCTCCATTCTGACCCACTGGGAATCAACCCCTCTGACCCAGCTCCGCACCTTCTCCACATTCGCCACCCAGTAGTAGTACAACAGGTTCGGAAGACCCAAACCCCCTGCCTGCCTTCCCCTCTCCAGCAGCACCTTTCTCACTCTGGCCACCTTCCCTCCCCATATGAACGATGTAATCCTTCCCTCAATCTCTGTGAAAAAAGCTTTTGGCAGGAAAGTTGGCAGGCACTAAAAAATAAACAGGAATCGTGGCAACACGTTCATTTTAACCACCTGTACCCGACCTGCCAGTGACAGAGGGAGACCATCCCACCTTGCCAGATCAGCTTTCACTCTCCCCACCAAACTAGAAATGTTGTACCTGCGGAGCCCCCCCCCCCCCCACTCCCGGGCAACCTGCACCCCAGGTACCTAAAGTGAGTCCCTGCCCTACGGAATGGCAGCCCCCCCCCACCCCTCCCCCCACACCCGGCCGAGATACCACAAAATACTCACTCTCGTCTAGATTCAGCTTGTACCCCGAGAAAGACCCAAACACTCGAAGCAGCTCCAATATTCGCCCTATCGACACTCAATTCCGACACGTACAACAGCAAGTCATCGGCATATAAGGACATCCTATCCTCTATCCCCCCCCCTCCCCCCCTCACTATTCCTTTCCATACCCCCGAACTTCTTAATGCGATGGCCAACGGCTCAATCACAAGTGCAAACAGCAGGGGGGACATAGGACATCCCTGCCTAGTCCCACGGTGGAGAGAAAAGTATCTCGAGCTGATGTTGTTTGTGCGGACACTCGCCCTCGGCACCTTATATAGTCCCTTTACCCAGTTCACAAATCTTGGTCCAATCTCAAACCGCTCCAGAACTGCCATCAAGTACCCCCATTCTACCCAGTCAAACGCCTTCTCAGTGCCCAATGCCACAACCACCTCGGTTTCCTTCCCCTCTGCCGGTGCCATAACCACGTTCAAAACCCTCCTAATGTTTGAAAAGAGCTGCCTCCTGAATAGCTCTTGGATGCATGGTTCCTCCATGTTGATTACCAAGGGGAGTGAAATATTTGGGAGGGAGAGGGCTTGATAAATCCTGCTCTCTACCTGTTCCTGCAGAATTCCCACCTGGTGAGTCTGGGAAAAAAATCATTCCTAATATACCTCATGCCTGACCCCCCAAAACCTGACACACACCAAAAGGCTTTAACCAGGTGGTAAAAGCACTGATTACCGATGCCCCGGTAAACTGTCTGATGTCACATTGTTTCTGCTTTATTGGTTGTTGGCTGCTATCTCTGCTCCTTTACTGAATAAGAATTGGATGAACAAGGTAAGGAACTAACCTGTCTGGTGTTACTAGCCAGGAATGTACACTGTGGGCCACTGATGGCCGCCTGCTTTCCAGCTAACCGCTCCTTCCTCCCTCTTTGACCAGCATTAACGTGGCGATGGCCGCCTTCCGCGACGCTCCTTTCTTATGGCTCCCAGTGTCATTTTTGTGATTTGCAGCTAGTAATCTCAAGGTCCAGTTGCATAGTCACAAAAGTGATCATTGGCAGCTGTGCCTGCTGCATGGTGCATGGCGGAAGCAGCGCTGCTGTGTGTGCCCTTTGACCTCCTCCTGCTGCCGCGCGAGAATGGTTGCGTCGCGGTTTGAGGGAGTAAGCTCCGGTTTTACCGTTTGGAGAGGTCGTCCCCGTCCCCCCTCCCCTGCGGTGCAAAGGGAGGGCTACGCTGCCAGAGGTGCCGTCATTTGGCCACCTCATCACTCACTCCGCCCCCCCCCCCCCCCCGCCCAAAAACACTCCACCCGACTCACCAAGTGAATGAATGCCAGAACTCTCCCAGGTTACTGTAGCTCCCCCGTGTCCTGTCCAATATTTATCCTTCAGTCAACATTACACAAAGACAGATTTTCTGGTCATCAGCACATCCCTGTTTTTGGGAGCTTGCCGTTGCACTTCCGACATCACGAGTGATTGTTTCATTAAAAGATTATCCTTGTGATCATAGAATCATAGAATTTACAGTGCAGGAGGAGGCCATTCGGCCCATCGAGTCTGCACCGGCCCTTGGAAAGAGCACCCTACTTAAGCCCACGCCTCCACCCTATCCCCATAACCCAATATATGTGAAAAGGAGATATTTGCAGAGCCCTTTTCGAACACTAAGGACAGTTTAGCGTGGCCAATACATCTAAACTGCACGCCTTTGGACCGTGGGAGGAAACCGGAGCACCCGGAGGAAACCCACGCACACACGGGGAGGACGTGCAGACTCCGCACAGACAGTGACCCAAGCCGGAATCGAACCTGGGACCCTGGAGCTGTGAAGCGAGAGTGCTAACCGCTGTGCTGCCCTGATACCAGAATTTAACAGCTATTCCTAATTTCCCTCAAGGAGGTGGTGGTGGTGGTGCATTGCCCTCCTGAACTGCTGGCAGCGGTCTGGTACAACTGAGTGAGTTGCTAGGCTACATCAGAGGACGGTTAAGAGTCAGTCACGTTGATGTGGGACTGAAGTCACGTCTAGTCCTGGGCTGGGTAAGGACCCCCTTCCCTCGGTGAACCAGGTTGCTTTTTTTTTTTAGCAACAATCAGACGTGATCACTTACGGTTAACGCAACATTTTTCAATCACTGGATTAACGAACTGGATTCAGACTCTCGTGTCCTCCAGGTTGCCGTCATGTAGCCACAGTTACAGAATCACTGTTCCTGACACCAGGCAGCCCCCATTCTCCCGTGGTGAATGTTTGGAGGGGGTGGCGAGTCTCGCTGGTTGATGTTGAGACAAAGAAGGCCATGCGGCCCTGCCTATCATGCCGTCTCTTTGAAAGAACTATCCAGTTAGTTCCCCCTCCCTCTCTCTTTCCCCAGTGCCCTGCAAATATCTCCTTTTCACATATATATATATATATATATATAATTTCTTTGAAAGTTCCTCCTGAATCTGCTTCCAGCACCCGTTCCGGCAGCACCTTCCAGGTCACAACAGCTCGCTGAGTTAGGAAATAAAATTCTCCTCAGTTTTCCTCTGGCTCCTAACCCTCCTACAGCAAGCTAGAAGGTTTCTCCCTAACTATCAATCGTTATTTTGAACACCTTGCCTTAATCTGCTCGAATTTTGAATTGTTGAAAGTTGTTGTTTGAGGTGTAACTATGCCCCCCTGTGTGCTGGGTCTCAGCGAAAGGGGGGGGGGGGGGGTGAATGAATGCTGATACAGCGGCCTACCGATTCACTCACAGCCTGACCTTCCTCATATACGACACCGTCCTGCTTCAGCTAGACAAAGAAATGAACAGCCTCCTCTGGCACATGATGGAGGGAGGGATGGAAGGATATGTTAGTGGGGATGAGGTGAAGGGTGGAATGGGAAGAGGCTCACGTGAAGCAGAAACACCATGAGGTACCCTCAATAATGACGCTTAGAGATTAAACTGTAACGAAGGCTTTATTAGACTAATAACTATGCTAGAGCTAGAGACGAGAGCTGACTGTTACACAGACCATGAGGCAGCCCTTTATGTATGGCTCCCAGATGGGCGGAGCCAGAGGCGGAATCCCCAGGGTTCCAAGCCCGGTCTTAAAGGGGACATCACCTTACATGATGATAAGGCAGTAACCGTTCATCACACATCAGAATGGACCAGTTGGGCTGAATGGCCTTGTCTCTGCTGTAAATCCGATGTAATGGGTTTCTTTCTGTCCTGCAGGAAAGTGAACAAGTGTTACAGAGGCCGTTCCTGCCCCATCATCGTTCACTGCAGGTAAGGACCTTTCACTGAAATTCCTCTGACTGCATTCAAACCACTGCTTCATTAAGAGAAATGTTTTTCAAATGAGGCTGGACACTCGTGAGATTTGGGACGACTAACAAGGCAGGGGAATACACAAGGAATGCTAGGTTGCTTTGAGGATCAGATGGTGTGCATGTCCATGGATCCCGAAAGATAGCAGGACAGGTCGATTAGGTAGTTAGAAAGGAATATGGGATACTTGCCTTTATTAACCGAGGCGTAGAATATAAGTAAGAAGTCTTACAACACCAGGTTAAAGTCCAACATGTTTGTTTCGAATCACTAGCTTGGAGTGGATTGGATTGGATTTGTTTATTGTCACGTGTACCGAGGTACAGTGAAAAGTATTTTTCTGCGAGCAGCTCAACAGATCATTAAGTACATGAAATGAAAAGGAAATAAAAGAAAATACATAATAGGACAACAGAAGGTACACAATGTAAATACAGAGACACAGGTATCGGGTGAAGCATACAGGGTGTAGTGTTAATGAGGTCAGTCCATAAGAGGGTCGTTTAGGAGTCTGGTGACAGTGGGGAAGAAGCTGTTTTTGAGTCTGTTCGTCCGTGTTCTCAGACTTTTGTATCTCCTGCCCGATGGAAGAAGTTGCAAGAGTGAGTAAGCCGGGTGGGACGGATCTTTGATTATGCTGCCCGCTTTCCCCAGGCAGCGGGAGGTGTAGATGGAGTCAATGAATGGGAGACAGGTTTGTGTGATGGACTGGGCTGTGTTCATGACTCTCTGAAGTTTCTTGCAGTCCTGGGCCGAGCAGTTGCCATACCAGGCTGTGATGCAGCCCGATAGGATGCGTTCTATAGTGCATCAGTAAACGTTGGTAGGGGTTAATGTGGACATGCTGAATTTCCTTAGTTTCCTGAGGAAATAACGGCGCTGTTGTGCTTTCTTGCGGCTGCTCCTTCCTCAGGTGAATGAAGCAGTCGGTTCCAGAAACATATATATCGACAGAGTCAAAGATGCAAGACGATAGTTTGAATGCAAGTCTTTGCAGGTAATTAAGCCTGTAAGAGCAGGGAGGTTATGATGGAGCTGTATGAAACGCTGTTTAGGCCACAGCTGGAGTATAGTGTTCAGTTCTGGTCACCACACTAAAGAAAGGAAGTGATTGCACTGGAGAGGGTGCAGAGGAGAGTCCCCAGAATGTTGCCTGGGCTGGAGTGTTTCAGCTGTCAATAGGCTGGAGTTGTTAGTCTTGGAGCAGAGAAGCTTGAGGAGGGACCCGATTGAGATGTGCAAAATTATGAAAGACATATAAGGTAAATAGGAAGGGAATTTCCCCCTTAGTAGGGGGGGTGGGTCAATAACCAGGGGGCATAGATTTACGGTAAGGAGCAGGGGATGTAAAAGGGGTCTGAGGAAAAACCTTTTTACCCAGTGGGTGAATCTGGAACTCGCTGAGGGTTCGGGCCGGGAACCCTCACATTTCAGAAGCATTTCGATGAGCACCTGAAACACCACAGCGTAGAAGCCTACGGAGCAAAGTGCTGGAAAATGGGATTAAAATAGATAGGGGCTTGATGGCCGGCACAGATACGATGGGCCGAAGGGCCTCTTTTTGGGCTGTAAAACTCTTATTGCGTCTGGGTAGGCTGCTCTTTCAGAGGGCCGGTGCAAACCTGATGGACCGAATGAAGTTGTTGACAACCCTATCCATGCCCAGACTGGTGGGTATAAGAGTCTTGTTTGTCTGATGGCTTTAAGGATCCAGACCCGATTGGACTGTGGGAGGAAACCGGAGCACCCGGAGGAAACCCACGCAGACACGGGGAGAACACGCAGACTCCGCACATGCAGTAACCCAAGCCAGGAATCGAACCTGGGACCCTGGAGCTGTGAAGCAACGGTGCTAACTGCCGTGCCACCATGCCGTCTCTAGTGTAGAGAGCTATCGAATCAGAACCCATTACCCATGGGCTTGCATGTTCTCCTTCTCAAGTATTTATCCAATTCTCTTTTGAAAGTTCTATTGAATCTGCTTCCACTACCCTTTCACACTACGCCTTCCAGAACGAAAGGGTCAGTTTTCCTCATATACCTCTCCGGTTCTTTTAGTAATTATCTGAAATCTGTGTCTCTCTGGTTCCTGATCTTCCTGCCATTAGAAACAATTTATCCTTATTTACTCCATCACAAGGAACTCTCTCTTAAATCTTCCCTGACCCCTCCCTGCCAATTATTTTTTGCCAATTAAAGGGCGATTCAGTCAATCCACCTACCCTGCACATTTTTGGGTTGTGGGGGTGAGACCCACGCAGACACGGGGAGAATGTGCAAACTCGACACGGAGAATGACCCGGAGTCGGGATCGAGCCTCGGTCCTCGGCGGGGGAACTTAATTTTTAACGGGTAAATTTGGAAATAAATGAGAGTCCCATCAATAATGAAACACCCATCTCGTTCACTAATGTCCTTCAGGGAAGGAAATCTGCCATCCTTACCCGGTCTGGCCTACATGTGACTCCAGACCCACAGCAATGTGGTTACCCTGTGAAATGTCCTAGCAAGCCACTCAGTTATATCAAACCATTAGGTAAGAACCACGATGGCGGCCTCATCGGTTCAAGAATGTGACTCGCCACCACTTTCTCAAGGACAATTAGGGATGGCCAATAAATGTTGGCCTCGCCTATGATGCTCACTTGGGTTTAAGGGAAGGAGTGGACCACACTATCCTGCATCAAAGAAAAGCAAACTCCCTTAAAATTCTGGTAAATCTCCTCTGCACACTCTCCAAGATGCGGACATCTTCCTAAAGTGCAATGGCCAGCATTTAGACATCGTACTCGAGCTAAGACCTAACCAGTGATTTAACTCAACAGGTATGGTAGCGTCTGTGGAGAGAAGCAAAGCTAAACCTTCGAGCCATGGTCAACTCTTCTTTACAACTCTATTCTCCTGGAGGAGTCACATTGGACTCAAAACGTTAGCTCGGTTTCTCTCTGGGTTTTTCCAGCACTCTGTTTTTATCTCAGATATGCAGCCTCTGCAGTATTTGGCTTTTATTGTAATGTTCCGAAACCTGTCTCCTGCGGTTGACCCAGTTGTGTTAATTTTGCAGTGACGGGGCCGGAAGAACAGGAACGTACACCTTAATCGATATGGTCCTCAACAGAATGTCAAAAGGTAACTATCAAGTGGGTTTTATGGCTCTCCAGCTTCTGTGTCTCCATGACCCCCTTCTCATTTGCTGCAAGCTCCACATCATCCTGATCCTCAAAGTGAGGATATTGGAGTCGGCCAATCGGGATTGGGAATAATTGAAAATATTAGGAAGGAGAGCAGAGGTAATATTGGAAGGTAGTGCAGAGCAACCTTTACTGTGTATCTAATCTGGTACAGTACCTTCCCTGGGAGCGTTTAATGGGGACAGTGTAGAGGGAGCTTTACTCTGTATCTAACCCCGTGCTGTACCTGTCCTGGGAGTGTTTGATGGGAACAGTGTAGAGGGAGCTTTACTCTGTATCTAACCCCGTGCTGTCCCTGTTCTGGGAGTGTTTGATGGGGACAGTGTAGAGGGAGCTTTACTCTGTATCTAACCCCGTGCTGTACCTGTCCTGGGAGTGTTTGATGGGGACAGTGTAGAGGGAGCTTTACTCTGTATCTAACCCCGTGCTGTACCTGTCCTGGGAGTGTTTGATGTGGACAGTGTAGAGGGAGCTATACTCTGTATCTAACCCCGTGCTGTACCTGTCCTGGGAGTGTTTGATGGGGACAGTGTAGAGGGAGCTTTACTCTGTATCTAACCCCGTGCTGTACCTGTCCTGGGAGTGTTTGATGGGGACAGTGTAGAGGGAGCTTTACTCTGTATCTAACCCCGTGCTGTACTTGTCCTGGGAGTGTTTGATGGGGACAGTGTAGAGGGAGCTTTACTCTGTATCTAACCCCGTGCTGTACCTGTCCTGGGAGTGTTTGATGGGAACAGTGTAGAGGGAGCTTTACTCTGTATCTAACCCCGTGCTGTACCAGTCCTGGGAGTGTTTGATGGGGACAGTGTAGAGGGAGCTTTACTCTGTATCTAACCCCGTGCTGCACCTGTCCTGGGAGTGTTTGATGGGGACAGTGTAGAGGGAGCTTTACTCTGTATCTAACCCCGTGCTGTACCTGTCCTGGGAGTGTTTGATGGGGACAGTGTCGAGGGAGCTTTACTCTGTATCTAACCCCGTGCTGTACTTGTCCTGGGAGTGTTTGATGGGAACAGTGTAGAAGGAGCTTTACTCTCTATCTAACCCAATCTGTCCTGGGAGGGTTTGATGGGGACAGTGTAGAGGGAGCTTTACTCTGTATCTAACCCCGTGCTGTACCTATCCTGGGAGGGGTTGATGAGGACAGTGTAGAGGGAGCTTTACTCTGTATCTAACCCTGGGCTGTACCTGGCCTGAGAGTGTTTGATGGAGACATTATAGAGGGAGCTTTACTCTGTATCTAACCCCGTGCTGTACTTGTCCTGGGAGTGTTTGATGGGGACAGTGTAGAGGGAGCTTTACTCTGTATCTAACCCTGTGCTGTACCTGTCCTGGGAGTGTTTGATGGGGACAGTGTAGAGGGAGCTTTACTCTGTATCCAACACTGTGCTGTACCTATGCAGGGGCTGTTTGATGGGGACAGTGTAGAGGAAGCTTTTATTCAGTATCTAAGCATGAGTGTTTGACGCTGTCACTGGGTGTAAAGTGTGGATTATTGTTCTGTTCCCCGCCTAATGTCCCTGTTTAATGCTGAACTCCGTTCTGATGAAGGGTTTTACCTGAAACCTTAACTGTGGCTTCTTATTACTCGAGTATTAATCCAGGGACCTGTATCGGCAGACCAAGGAACCAGCGTACGCTTTAATCCTGGCCGATTGAGAATTTGAATTTTGTTTTAAACACCTGGGGCGTCATTCTCCGCCGGCGGGAGTCTCCGTTTTGCCGGCGCCCGGGGGTTTCCCGACGGCGTGGGGCTGCCCCACAATGGGAAACCCCATTGACCGGCCGGTGTTAAGGAGACTCCCGCCGGCCGGTCGGAGCAGAAATGTGGTGGGGCGGGATGGAGAATTTCGCCCCCGGAAGTAAACATGTAGGGGGAGAATCCTGCTGTCCTTTCTCGGTCTGGGTGTATGTGCGATACCAAACTCATATCAATGTGCCTGATTCTTAACTTGCCCCATATATTGGCCAGGCCAGCCACTATTAGGAAGCCCATCAACATCCTCTGATGAGGCATTTGGGGAGAGACAATTAATACCGGCCTCTCCACAGACCGAAGAATGAATAAGAATTTGAAACTACCAATTTTTGTTTCAGATTTTCAGCAGTATTTTCTGGGGATAAGTTTAACTTAGATCGATGGAATGGGGTGCCCGATATTCATTCGGCCGATATTCATTCATTGATATCACTCACTAGTTCATTTCCATTAGCTACAACATATGAACTGACAATTAACCAAAATCAATATTTACCTCCATTGTACGATACTGATGGAAGTGGGTGGCACTGTGGTTAGCACTGCTGTCTCACAGTGCCAGGGACCCAGGTTAACACTGCTGTCTCACAGTGCCAGGGACCCGGGATAACATTGCTGTCTCACAGTGCCAGGGATCCAGGTTAACACTGCTGCCTCACAGTGCCAGGGACCCAGGTTAACACTGCTGTCTCACAGTGCCAGGGACCCGGGTTAACACTGCTGTCTCACAGTGCCAGTGACTCGGGTTAACACTGCTGCCTCACAGTGCCAGGGACCCGGGTTAACACTGCTGTCTCACAGTGCCAGGGACCCAGGTTAACACTGCTGTCTCACAGTGCCAGGGACCCGGGTTAACACTGCTGCCTCACAGTGCCAGGGGCCCAGGTTAACACTGCTGTCTCACAGTGCCAGGGACCCAGGTTAACACTGCTGTCTCACAGTGCCAGGGACCCGGGTTAACACTGCTGTCTCACAGTGCCAGTGACTCGGGTTAACACTGCTGCCTCACAGTGCCAGGGACCCGGGTTAACACTGCTGTCTCACAGTGCCAGGGACCCAGGTTAACACTGCTGTCTCACAGTGCCAGGGACCCAGGTTAACACTGCTGTCTCACAGTGCCAGGGACCCGGGTTAACACTGCTGTCTCACAGTGCCAGGGACCCGGGTTAACACTGCTGTCTCACAGTGCCAGGGACCCGGGTTCAATTCTGGCCTTGGGAGACTGTCTGTGCGGAGTTTGCACTTTCTCCCCGTGCCTGCGTTGGTTTCGTCCGGGTGCTCCGGTTTCCTCCCACAGTCCAAAGGTATACAGGTTAGGTGGGGTTACAGGGATAGGCCGGAGGAGTGAGCCGAGGTAGGGTGACTTGTGAGAGCACTGGTGCAGACTCAATGAACACCTCAATGAATGGCCTCCTTCTGCACGGTAGGAATTCGATCAATTCTATGGCCTATTTGTGTATTTAACCTACAGGTTTTACGTGACTATGTCTGTATGTTACTGTTAGTGGTGGAACATGCCTTTATCAACCATAATCTCTTCAAATGTGTTTCTCATCTGGCCACTAGGTGTGAAGGAGATCGATATCGCTGCTACCTTAGAACACATACGAGATCAAAGGCCTGGCATGGTGCGCACTAAGGTACATCGCTTAATCCCGCTGGAGTTTGGGAGTTATTGGGGTGTCTATCAGTAGTCCAGCCTCCACCATATGCAGAAGCCACAGCACATAGCTCTGTTCCACAACAGGATTGGCAAACTGGCAGTGACGTGATATTTGCGCCACTAAGCTAAGCCTCTCCCATTAAGGACAGTTGTGAAGACTCCTTGCTTGCCATCCACGCCTGCCACTAATATCTAGGCTCTCCTATGGGCCCACAGTCGAGCTCCATCTCGTGACCTCGAAAACACCAGTAACATAAAACGATACATCACAGAAGGGAGCCATGCAGTCCATCCCGCCTATGCCAGCCCTTCGAAAGAGCTATTCAATTAATCCCCCCCCCCCACCGCTCTTGCTCAGCTACACAGTGATTCTAGAAGAGGGGAGCACAGGGTCACTCAGTCACAACCGTGCATGCCTGCCTAGCTTGCCCACAGAATAATCCCTGCACTTCCAAGTAATTGCAGATCATTTGGGATCATTCTAACAGATGCAACAAAGCCAGACAAATTTCACCGTAACTTAAATGACACTGCAAGTGAAGGAACGGGGTCCTGAACCCATAAGACACAGGAGCAGAATTAGGCCACTCGGCCCATCGAGTCTGCTCCGCCATTCAATCATGGCTGATATTTTCTCATCCCCATTCTCCTGCCTTCTCCCCATAACCCCTGATCCCCTTATTAATCAAGAACCTATCTATCTCTGTCTTAAAAACACTCAGTGATTTGACCTCCACAACCTTCTGCGGCAAAGAGTTCCACCGATTCACCACCCTCTGGCTGAAGAAATTCCTCCTCATCTCTGTTTTAAAGGATCGTCCCTTTAGTCTGAGATGTCCTCTGCTTCTAGTTTTTCCAACAAGTGGAAACATCCTCTCCACGTCCACTCTATCCAGGCCTCGCAGTATCCTGTAAGTTTCAATAAGAACCCCCCCCCCCTCATCCTTCTAAACTCCCAACGAGTACAGACCCAGAGTCCTCAACCGTTCCTCATACGACAAGCTCTTCATTCCAGGGACCATTCTTGTAAACCTCCTCTGGACCCTTTCCAAGGCCAGCACATCCTTCCTTGGAAACGGGGCCCAAAACTGCTCACAATACTCTAAAGGGGGGTCTGACCAGAGCCTTCTCTGACCAGAGAATAAAGGGATTAAGGGTTATGGTGTTCGGGCCAGAAGGTGGAGCTGAGTCCACAAAAGATCAGCCATGATCTCACTGAATGGCGGAGCAGGCTCGAGGGGCCAGATGGACTACTCCTGCTCCTAGTTCTTATGTTCTGTTCTTTTACAGCCTCGGAAGTACGTCCCTGCTCTTATAGTCTATCCCTCTTGACATGAATGCTAACATTGCATCAATAAAGAACCCATGGCCTCTTGACACAGGATGAGGGAGGGAGCTGTACCCGTTGCGCGGATGCCGGCAGTAACCAAAGGACATAGTATCGCCGACAGTTTTCGGATTCTAAACTCAGTCTCTCTTTGTTCTTGGCTCAGGATCAGTTCGAGTTTGCATTGACCGCCGTGGCAGAGGAAGTGAACGCCATTCTGAAGGCGCTGCCTCAGTGAACTCAACTCATACCCGCTCAACAAGTGACCAGCCAGCCGTCGACGCTGCCTCGTTCTCCATCCCACCTCTCCCCCCCCCCCCCCCCCCCCAACGCAACCTGTGGCGTGTTTTGAGTCTTCTGTCATGTGTTTTGTCTCGCCTTGAAAACCGCAAAACGCAGTGCAGTAAACTTTCGATGAGGGGCATTCTCTTCAGACGCACACCGAGACATAATGGGCCAGAATCTGTGAATGACACCTTGCGTTATTGATGGGTAAATGGGTACAGCAACTTTAAGGGGTGGGGCGACACGCGCGATTACTGACAGGTACCCAGAAAGGTGGCTCTCCCAGATCATAGAATGGTCACAACACAGGAGGCCGGACTTGAAACACAAGTCAAAGCCCGTCAAACTATTGTCTTACTGTGTTTAACAGAAAAACCTGCAGCTTTGTGAACCCTCCCCACGCTTGTGGTCAAACTCTCCACTGCATCTCATTCCAAACCTTCTTAAAGAAAATTTATTTAAAAAATTAAATTAATTTTGTATATTGATGTGAATAAAGTTTGTGTCGTCTGTGCAAATTGCAAACAAAACTTCCTGCGTCCTTCATGAGATTCTCTCTCGTCTCTGAAAATTTACTTTGCAGATTTTTCAGTCTCCACTCATTTCTGCACCAAAGCACACACGCGTGTGAGCACCCACAGACAGACACCCACATGCCAACAGACCACAGATTCAGAATCCCTACAGTGCATAAGGAGGCAATTCAGCCCATCGAGTCTGCACTGACCCTCTGAGCCCTTATCCCTTAGCCGAACCTGCACCTCCCTGGACACTTAAGGGACAATTTAGCATGGCCAATCCACCTAACCTGCACATCTTTGTGGGAGGAAACCCACGCAGACACGGAGAATGCGTGCAAACTCCAGTCACCAGAGGCCGGAGTTGAACCCGGGTCCCAGGCGCTGTGTTAACCACCGTGCCGTCCTTCAAATCTAAATATTGCCAGAGGACCAAAGGCTGCTCTTGGTTTGACAGCTGACTGGTGATGATGTAATCTGGGGGTTGCCACACCTCAGGCATGGAGCACGGTTGAGAAGGGGCCTTCATGAATAACCTCAGCTGCACAGGCATCGATCCACATCCTGAACCAACCATCAAGCCAACTGAGCTAACCGGCCCCCACGACAGACATGCAGACACACAAGCTTAAATGGATGCGCGCATACACTCACATGGTCACACAAATGCAGACAGCCTAGAATACCTTAAGCTCATCAGCTCAACTACTCTTGGGGGGGGGGGGGGGGGAGGAGTGACTTCCACATTGAGTTTTTGAAGAGGTGGCAAAGAAAATTGATGAGGGAAGGGCTGTGGTTGTAGTTCATATGGACTTTAGTAAGGCTAAAGGGGTGGGCTGGCTAGATGGAAACAGAACTGGCTTGTTCTAGAAAACAAAGCGTAACGGTGGAAGGATGTTTTTCTGCATGGAGATCTGCAGCTTGTGGAGGAAAATGTGGGTGGTCTGATTAGTAAGTTTGAGGATGACACAAAGATTGGCAAAGTTGCTGATAGTGCAGAGGATTGTTAGAGAAGTAGGAGCAGGAGTAGGCCACCTGGCCCCTCGAGCCTGCTCCGCCATTCAATGAGATCATGGCTGATCTTTTGTGGACTCTGCTCCACTTTCCCGCCCGAACACCATAACCTTTTATTCCTTTATTCTTCAAAAACCTATCTATCTTTATCTTGAAAACATTTAATGAAGGAGCCTCAACTGCTTCGCTGGGCAAGGAATTCCATAGATTCACAACCCTTTGGGTGAAGAAGTTCCTCCTAAACTCAGTCCTAAATCTACTTCCCCTTATTTTGAGGCTATGCCCCCTAGTTCTGCTTTCACCCGCCAGTGGAAACAACCTGCCCGCATCTATCCTATCTATTCCCTTCATAATCTTATATGTTTCTATAAGATCCCCCACATCCTTCCAACGAGTACAGTCCCAGTCTACTCAACCTCTCCTCGTAATCCAACCCCCTCAACTCTGGGATTAACATAGTGAATCTTCTCTGCACACCCTCCAGTGCCAGTACGTTCTTTCTCAGGTAAGGAGACCAAAACTGAACACTATTTCAGGAAGAGGATACAACAGGATATAGGTAGATTGGAGACTTAGGCACAGAAATGGCAGATGGAGTTTAATCCGGACAAATGCTAGGTGATGATTTTGGAGGAACAACTCTAGGTATGAATTATAGTGTAAATGGCAGAACCCTTATGAACATTAACATACAGAGGGACCTGGGCGTGCAGGTCCACAGTTCCCTAAAAGTGGCAACACAGGTGGCCAAAGTGATTTAAGAAGGCATATGGCATGCTTGCCTTCATCAGCCGGGGCATTGAGTACAAGAGTTGGGAAATCATGTTGCAGCTATTTAAAACCTTGGTTAGGCCACATTTGGAGAATTGCGTGCAGTTCTGGTCACCACATTATCAGAAGGACGTGAAAGCTTTGGAGAGAGTGCAAAGAAGGTTCACCAGGATGTTGCCTGGTCTCGAGGGTGTTGGCTATGAGGAGAGGTTGAATAAACTAGGATTGTTTTCACTGGAAAGACGGAGGCTGAGGGGAGGCCTGATAGAGGTCTACAAACTTATGAGAGGCATAGACAGGGTGAATAGTCAGAGGCTTTTTCCAAGGGTGGAAGTGTCAATTACAAGGGGGCACAGGTTCAAGGTGAGAGGGGAACGTTTAAGGGAGATGTGCGGGGTACATTTTTCAAGCAGAGAGTGGTGGGTGCCTGGAAATCGCTCTGCCAGAGGATGTGGTGGAAGCAGGCACATTAGCAACATTTAAGAGGCATCTGGATGGATACATGAATAGAGAGGAAATAGAGGGATATGGACCGAGTAAGGGCAGAAGGTTTGTTTTTTACTTCGGGCATCGTGATCGGCATAGGCTTGGAAGGCAGAAGGGCCTGTCCCGTGATGTACTTTTCTTTGTTATTTGACCATTCTCCAGGTAAAGAAGTTACTGCTAATTGGATTAATTAGTGATGATTTGGTCCCTCCTGTAAACAATTTGAGCAGATTTAAGAACACACAGAAAATGTACAGAAAGGGAACATTTTAAAACCGGTAGTTTACAGGAAAAAATGTACCAATATCTTTTTACATGGAACAATCCAAGCAGAGGTATTTTTGATCCATCATTCCGAGAGTCAGTGGCGTGTATTCCTGGTGGACATTTCGTTTTTCAAATTGCGTGGCTGAGGTGAAGGGTAACTCAAGTCCAACTCAGCGGAGGCTCCCTCAAAAGCACCAGGCCTCTATTTATAAAACCTAGAATCTCTTAAAGCTTTGTGTTTTGGGGTTGACGGTTCAGCTCCTCCATGATATGTCCATTCCCCCATCCTCCCCATTCTGTTTTCAGGCACACGTGATGCAGGCTCCTCTCTCACTCCATTCGTCACGATGGCCATGTGTCGGTAAAGAGCCAGGCAAAAAATAATTAATTACTGGTGCTGCGGTAGGTAGCCGCGGCGCTCCCGAAGTGAGGGGAGAAATCAGAACAAGGTTGTTGGAGTTTAGAAACAAGACAAAATCATCCATCTGTAGTTTATTCAAAAACATTCCATCCCGCGTTTCCATACAGTTCTTGCTCGATTGAATACAATCCAGGAGAGTTCCAACGGTAATCTAATCCCACCGCTTTAAGACAAATCTTGATTTGGGAAATGGGGTAGGTTTATTTTGGCACAACTTCCATTCTGTTGTAACGTCACTGGGTGCAAACCTTGGAGAAAACCTTTCTCGTCATAAAAAATCACACAACAGGAGACCATTTGAACCGTTGTCCATTTAGTCCGCTCACTCCAGCTCTTTCCCTGTAGATTTCTCTTTTTCAAGTATTTATCCAAAATCCCCTCTGAAAGTTCCAATTGAATCTGCTTCCACCGCCCTTTCAGGCAGCACCTTCTGGATCACAACAACTCGCTGTGTTTGCATCTCCCCCTCTAGTTCCTTTGCTAATTATCTGTGGCCTCTGGTTGTACGGGCATTCCTGCCAGTGGAAATGGTTTCTCCCTATCTATATACTCTGTCAAACCCATCACGATTTTGAGCGCGATTTCCTACTAAATCTCCCATTAACCTTCTCCGCTCGAAAAGAGAACAATCCCGGTTTCCCTAGTCTCACCACATAGCTGAAGTCCCTCAACCCCGATACCGTGCTTGTAAATCTCCTCTGCCCCCTTCCTTAGGCCTTCGCAGTCAAACTGCGTTTATTCCAATAATCAGAGGCAGGGGGGATTCGCTTACCGTTTCCTCTCCAACCACACCTTCCTGCTGGTTCTACAAAAGCTGACTTTCCAGAAACGTGGACAGTGCCATGGCTCATCCTGCATACATGAAGCAAGCTGGCGGACTCTCGAGATACATCACCAGCCGTACCTCAGCTTTTGATAAGCCTGGTCCTCATAGAACCTTCCACCAGCGGGGTCAAGAGAGATATACCCCCCCAGTGGCAGGCACCCTTGCTTGGCTTCATCTCCAACTCAGCTCCCCATTCCCAAGAGCAGAAGCATGAAGGACGATTAGTGGGTTGTCCTGGTGGGGGTAAAGCGATGGTACAGACTGAGAGTGGAACCACCCTGCTTTGATTGGATCAGCACCTCACCCTGTCAATATACAGAGCATATTAAGGTCACAGAAACTATGAAAGAATAATGCTCATTTGCCAGCACTGAAGAGGAACAGGACTGATTCACAGATTATTTGTACTGAAGGGGGGCAGCACGGTAGCATTGTGGATAGCACAATTGCTTCACAGCTCCAGGGTCCCAGGTTCGATTGCCGGCTGGGTCACTGTCTGTGCGGAGTCTGCACATCCTCCCCGTGTGTGCGTGGGTTTCCTCCGGGTGCTCCGGTTTCCTCCCACAGTCCAAAGATGTGCAGGTTCGGTGGATTGGCCATGCTAAATTGCCCTTAGCGTCCAAAATTGCCCTTCGTGTTGGGTCTGGTTACTGGGTTATGGGGATAGGTTGGAGGTGTTGACCTTGGGTAGGGTTCTCTTTCCAAGAGCCGATGCAGACTCGATGGGCCGAATGGCCCCCTTCTGCACTGTAAATTCTATGATAAATTCTATGAAGGAGAACCTACAGTGTACCAAAGGTGGAACAAATTGGAGCTGACTCAAACCTCAAGAGGTAACAGAGCAGCTAACCTCAAATGGTTCAGTTGAGGGGGGGGGGGGGTGTTGCCCCTCTAAGCGTGCACAAATAAGCAATTGACCTCTCTCGCTCCACCTTTAAGACACTCCTTAAATCCAACCTCTGACCGAAACTTTGGTCATCTGACTTAACATCCCATCAAATGGTTCGCCGTCAGGTTCCGTTTTGATAACATTCCTGTTGAAGCAATTTGGAACTTATCATGTTGAAGGCACTACATAACAGCAAATCGTTGCACCACATGGTGATTCTGTAAGATGGACAGGGAACGAGGCCCACCCATATATTTACAATGTATGATTTTTACGATGCACATATAAGATGGTACAGGGAGATATTTTTCAAAGGGGGGAGGTTGTACATGATCCCTGAAAATGGATTAAAGTAAATACAATCCTCTCCTCCCTCCCTCAAAGCAGCAGCGTGATCAAAAGTTCAAAAGGGCACACTTGCATTAAGTTATAGCGTGGAACAAACATTGACAATTCTCTTTTAACATTCCACTGCCACATACCCAGTGAAACTTTGCTACACGTTCAAAGTAAAAGTGCTTCAGTATGAAACGTAGACGAAAAACCCGCGTCGCAATATCGATCGCACAGCCATCCCACACGATCTCAAAAGGTTGCATTTGTGTCGGTTTCCATACTATCCACTCCTGGGAACAGGGAAGCGTAGTTGCAGCAGAGAGCCAAAGCAAAAAAATAAAATCAAAGAGACAAGAGAGGTGATTATACACTCGCGACGGCGCATCGTGGAAATGAGCCATGCCAAAAAGCAGAAATGGTGAAGTGATGATTGATGTCTTAAAAAAAAATAAACATTACCTTCTGGCAAAGTGCTGTAGCTAGTCAGCCTGAGTAAGACTGGAAGTCTGCGTCTGGGAAAGAGAGAGAAAAATACAGAGAGAGCAAGGGCAGCAACGGCTTGAAAGCGCAACTCACAAACGATATGCATTTTTAAAAATCTGCTGCTATGATTAGGCGTATCCGTTGGTGCAATGGCGTGGGTTAGTCCCGTAACAAATCAAAAAAAAACGCAGCCCTGGTGGTTTAATCCAGAGAACAGGGTTCTTCAGGAGCCATTCAGAAGCAGAGTCGAGCATAGGCTGAAAAACGTCCCCACAGACCTAAACAAACACACATGAATAATGAGGGGGTAATCGACCCCCAGATGCTAAGGCACTGGCTCGGCCAAGTTAAGTGTCCTCCATGCCAAGGAATGAAGGGGTGGGACCGTGAGGAACAGGAGGAAACCCCTCGAGCCACTTCTACGATTCAATTAGATCTTAGACCTTAACTGCTTAGCTGGCAAATCAACAGCAATTTCTATGGAGATTGAGCCTTTAATGTAATGCTTCAGAGGAGTGTTGTAGAGCAAACATTCGACATTGAGCCCACATGAGGAGCTATTCTGACACTTGACCAAAAGCTTGAGGTAGCTTTGAGGTAGGTTTTAAGAGGTTCCTTGAAAGGAGGGAAGAGAGATGCAGAATGGGATCAGGAGGGAACGCCGTAGCTGAGGGCCCAGGTAATGGGTTGTGCAAGATGTCAGGATTGGAAGAGCGCAGAGGTCTCAGAATGCTAAGAGCTGGAAGAGGAAACAGAGACGGGGCATTTCTTGCTCATCCGTAACCTCCTCTGAGAAGGTGGTGTTGAGCCACCTTTATGAACCAATGGCACTATTAGACCCAGCCTTCAACATGATGAGCTGAGGCAGGGATGGAGACGGGAAATGTTATAAGAGGTCGGAATGGGTGATGGCACAGATGCATTGCCAGAAACTCATCGCAAGGTAAAATAAACCACAAACAATCTGGTTCAGCCTCTACAAATTGCCAGTGAAAGATGGAATCAAAAGTCCAGGGAATAGAGTCTGTAGAGTCCTCACCAAACACTCGCAGGACATTGCTTCCTCTGCACTACCTCGAAACATACCTCAGGTAAGTAATCTCACTGTACCAATGTGCAATTCCTTGGTCCACTCACCACTCTTCCTCTGTTTCTCTGGATTTTATGCTAAATTGGGGCAGATTTGTCCTGCAAAGTCTACCCAGAATGAATTGGTCGCAGGTTACGCAAACCCAATTCATACAAGGCCACAAGTTACAGGGAGGATTATGTGCCATTTTACTCTAATTCTCTTGATAGGATCCGGTGGTTTTTACAATCTCAACCAATTTTACTCTCTGATCAAGAATGTATGAAATGAGAAAAATGAAAATCGCTTATTGTCACAAGTAAGCTTTAACTGAAGTCACTGTGAAAAGCCCCTAGTCGCCACATTCCGGCGCCTGGTGCGGGAATTGAACCGTGCTGCTGGCCTGCCTTGGTCTGCTTTAAAAGCCAGCAATTTAGCCCTGTGCTAAGCCAGCCCCTATTTATTGGATCGGGTGTAAATCTGGCATTTTTATTGTGGGCATCGTTGACCGGGCCAGCATTTATTGGCCATCCCCGTTTACCCTTGAACTGAAATGAATTTCAGTGGGTCTGGAATCACAGGCAAATTAACCAAGATGAGTCATTATGACAATCGGCATTAGGCATTTAATTCCAGGTTTTTATTGAATTCAAATTTCCCCATCTGCCGTGGTGGGATTCGAACCTGGGTTCCCAGGTCTCTGGATTGCTAGTCCAGCGACAATGCCACCCCCCGCCCCCCTCAGGAAAACCCCATCAGGACCACCATCCAGGTGGCCCAGGACACCTTGCAAAACAGTCTGCAGCACAAAACCTATAATCGCAAGAACATTGCTGCTCTCGCATCTCTCCCCATGAAGTACCATCCCTAACGTGAAACGAAGGGCTACTAAATGTTAGGTGCAGGAGGGGGCCATTCACTGCCTGTTTTGCCGTTCAACTGGACGGCTCCCTTTCCTCAACATCTCTGCTGCTAAAGATCTCATCCATGCCTTTGTTGACTTGACCACTCCAAAGCTCTCTGGCCAACCTCATGTCTTCCAACCTCCATCAAATTATGCTTCCCCCAACCTAGCTCAGACCAGTTCCCATTAACGCGTCACCTCCGTGCCCACTGACCTACACTGGGTCCTGATTTTAAAATTCTCATTTTCCTGATTAAAACCATCCATGGCTCTGCCACCCGCCCATCCCATCTCGGTATTCTCCACCAGATCCACAAGTCTCTTGAAATCTCTGTGCGCGCCGCCAATCCTGGCCGCTTGTGCATTCCTGATTTTCGCTGTTCGAGCACTGGAGGCCATGCCCTCGGCTGTCAGGGCCTGAAGCTCTGGAACTCCCTCCCTAAACCTCTCCTTCCCCCTACCACTCTCTCCCTTAAGATGCTTCTTATAACCTGCTTATTTTTTTAAATAAGCTTTTGCTGACCTGTGCTAGTATCACCTTATGTGGGCTCAAGGTCAAATCTAGCTTGATAAAGGGCCTGTGAAGCATCTTGAGACATTTTACTGTATTTAAAGGTGGTATGTATGCAAATACAAGTTGTTACTGCAAACAGTGAAAGACCTGACTAAATCAAAGTAGGAATGACCTGACAATCCCAATTACTTTCGCCCTTAATGTTTATATTTCTCAGCTGTTTTGTCAGCTCCTATAAAGATAGGGTTTGGGGGAGTAAATGGTGAAAAGGGTCAATGTGAATTGGCCACCTAGCAATCAGCAACAACAACACTCAGCAGAGAAGACATTTCCATTTCCTCCGTGTCTTCACTGGTTTCTGCTCCGTGGATGCCTTCGAGCCCCGGGCTACACTCGACGCCTCTGACCTGCGCCCGCCAGAATTTGTGGCGGGGCTCCCCTGGCCTGCAGGTTCAGGAGTCCCTCGCACTGGGCTGGCTCCCGCAAGCCCAGCTCCCCTCCTGTCCCCATCCGCGGGTGCTCCCCCCGCCGTCTTGCTGAGCCTCTTCCCCTGCCTGCCACGCCCACCTGCTCCGTGCCCCTGGCCTTCCATCTCGGAGAGGCTGTAGGCCAGGGCTAGCTGCAAGTCCTCGTCGTCCTCAGAATCGTCCTCGCCGTAGCCAGAGTACGGACGTGAGGTCCCAGGCAGCTGACCATGCATCGCTCGCTGGTGGTCCTGATGTTCTCGCCGGCTCAGCTCCAGGGCAAGAGCTACCTGGTCTTCCTTACCTGGACGGGATGGACCAACAATGAATGACAGCAGCCCACAGTCTGGCCTCACCCACAAGTCCCATCAAGATATTTGTGTATTTTCAAGCAGAGTCTGACAGTCAGTAACCAAGGGACACAGTTTTAAGATAATTGCCAAAAGAACCAGAGGGAAAATAAAAAAAATATTTATAAGCTGTGATCTGGAATACAATGCCAGAAAGGGTAACGGAAGCAGATTCAACATTCCAAAGGTAATTATATATATTGGAAAAGGGAAAATTTGCAGTGTTACGGGGGTAAAACATGGTGGGATGTGGGAAAATTGGATAGGTCTTTCGAAGTGCTGGCACAGGCCTGGTGGGATGAATGGGCCCCTACTGTTCCAGGTCATTCTAATGATTAATTCTCACTGATGTGCGCTACATTGATGCTATCGGAGTATTTGCCCCACTCTGTTTCAAGGCATACTGCAAAGCTCCCTTCACTTTGGCCAAAGCTCACACCTTAACCCTCAAAGTTAATGTTACGGGAAACAGGTGAGGGGTATTTGAACGCTTGAGGACAGGGGATTGCTGGGACACCGGGTGTGGGTGTGGAGTGTTGACTCTGAACTAAGTCAATGAACTCCCTCAGCAAGGCTCTGCGTCGTAGCTTTGACCTCACCGGCTGGCATGGGCCCTGCTACTCCAACATTCTGATGCCAATTACCCTCCCTTGAGATTGGCATCTTGTGTTGCTTTGGTGCGTGTATGTGTGGGTGGGTGGGTGGGGGGGGGGGGGGAGGGGGGAGTCAGTCTGTATGGGTACCCAGCATCCATGGGAGCAAAGCAGATACAATACTGCGTATAAGATTATGAGGAAGCAGCAATAACGAGGGGGCATAATTTTAAGGTGAGGGGCAGGAGGTTCAGAGGGGGTTGAGGAAATTTTTTTTTTCTCCCGGAGCAATGCAGTGTCTGGGAGGGTAGTAGAGGTGGCAAACATCACAACCTTTAAAAGGTACATGAAGAGCACCTAGAAATGTGCTCATTCAAGGCGATGGGTCAAGTGTTGGAAAATGGGATTAGTGCAGATTTAGTGGAATTTTGTCAGTGTAGACTCGATGGGCCAAAGAGTCTCTTTTGCACCGGGTGACTCTATTTGATCAAATTCAGGACAAGCAGTTCCTGCACTGCCTGCCTAGTCCTCCTGCTCAGTCTGTGAAATCTTAGCAGGTGGTTACCACCTCTTTGTACGTGCTATCCACAACACTCTCTGCCTCAGGGATGCCCCACAGTGTCCCCAGCCATCGCTCCAGCTCCGAAACCTGGTCTTCCAGGAGCTGCAACTGGAGATACCTCCCGCACACATGCTGGCCCCGGGCACTGGAAATGGACCAGACTTCCCACATAGAGCAGGAGGGGCACACCACCGCTTTCAGCTCTCTTGCCATGGCTTACCCCTTTAAATTAAACATTTCAGAAGATACTTAAAATCATATATCAATTATTCTCAGGCCCTTCTACCCTGGCTATCGTTACTACAGAATACAATCCTTACAAACTATAGACCTTGTAAACTACGAGCAATAAAAGTAGCAAATGCTTACCTGACCATACTCACCCAATCACCTGATTCCACTTGCCCTGCATCACTTTTGAATCCTGATGTCACCGCAGGAACTCCAAACTCCAATTTAGCACTCTACTCAGTCTCTCTTTCTCACGCTCTTTTTCTCCTCTGCTCTGCTCTCTATACTTCTATGACTTTTGTTTACTAAATTACCGTATTTCACTTTGGTGGTTAAGAGATTTAACTTTACTTCCCTTTTACTAGTGTTCCTTACTGAAATTCAAGGAGCTACTTGAAGGGTGGCACAGTGGTTAGCACTGCTGCCTCACAGCGCCAGGGTCCCGGGTTCAATTCCAACCTTGGGTCGCTGTCTGTGTGGAGAATGTATGTTCCCCCCCCGTGTCTGCGTGGGTTTCCTCCGGGTGCTCCGGTTTTCTCCCACAGTCCAAAGGTGTGCAGATTAGGTGCCCTCTGGCCCCAGCTGACCCATCAATGGAATGGGCGCGCTCCAGCGCGACCAGTGCCATCTTGTTGGCTGGGATGAGTGTATGTGGGGAGTGTAATGTGTACGTGCGGTTGCAGCTTGTCAGCACCCTGAACGTCAATCACAGACCCGGCGAATCCCGCACCATTTCCCATGGGAATCGATTGCGTTCCACGTGGCTCAGGTGCTAGCCCCTCAAACGGTTGCTGAATCGGTCCAGTTGCGGTGCCAGTTTTGCTGTTGTAGAACTCCACTAATCATGTCCCGGCGTCAACACTTAGTCTCAGGAACGGAGAATTCCACCGAGGATCTTTAAGCATAATTGGGGTTGGGGGGGGGGGTAATTTTCAACGTGTATGACCTGGACGGCATGGCCACCAATGGTGGGGGTGAAGAAAATAGGGGGTGCACGAGGGATGATTGCCTGAAACATTCAAAGTTGAGGAAGAGCCGGAAAATATCAGCCGCAGTTTTACCTTCAACTAAATTACCGAGACTCGCTTTGAAGGCCGATTCTTCATCGCTCGCTCTTGTATGTGTAGCACTGTGCCCACCCACCATCTGATGGGTCTAACCTACCTATGAGACAGGACTGATGTTGACGGGAGGAAACAGCATCGATGGCTCACCAGTATTTCTCTATGCTTCTGATTTACAGCAGGCTATTGCTCCGGTGGTCTTTGGGGCAGAATTCCCCCACTGGATCTGGATCGGCGCAGGCTGGGAGGGCTGGTCCAGTGCTGTAATTTTCTTTGTTCTTTGTTGCACCGGTCCTCAGATGTTAGGGAAGTTAATTTTGCTCGGTTGATTGAGCTAGGTGTGCCCTGTATTGTGTCCCGAGTCGATGCCTCGTTTGAATTGAGTGATTTCTCCTGTTTTATTCTTTGTCATGCTTTGATACAATGCTGGACCACTTCAAAGGGTGGTTAAGAGTCAACCACCTTGGTATGAAACTGGAGTCACATACAGGCCTTGGCCAAGTAAGGATAGCAGGTTTCCTTCAATAAAGCACATGAATGGATAAGTTATGTTTTACAACAACACTGCACTGTTTTGAGGCATCGTGTTTCAGATTAAATGTTATAGCAAGGCTCTGTCTGCCCTCTCATGTTGAAATAAAAGATCCCACAGCAATATCCTGAGGAATGGGTTTGACTGGAGTCTTGTCGAGCACAAAGGAAGATGATTATGTCTGTCAGATGACAATAATCGTATTCTCAAGATATCACTGCTAGAGTTCCTCAGGGTGGTTTCCTAGGTCCAACCATCTTGAGGGTGAGTGATCATCTGTTCCAACTTAAGGGGATGTTCGTTGGTGAGGCGCAATGTTAAATTCCATGGGCGACTCCTCAGATACTGAAGCGGTCTGTGTCCGTATGCACAAGACCTGCACAGCATTCAGGCTTGCACTCTTAATTTACAAATAAATGCAATGACCATCTCCAACAAGAGTGTCACCATCTCCCCTTGACGTCCAATGGCATTACTATTGCTGAATTCCCCAGCGTCAACATCCTGGGGAACACCATCGATCAAAATCTTAACTGCACCAACCACGGGCTGGTTTAGCACACTGGGCTAAATCGCTGGCTTTGAAAGCAGACCAAGGCAGGCTAGGAGCACAGTTCAATTCCCGTACCAGCCTCCCCGAATAGGCGCCGGAATGTGGCGACCAGGGGCTTTTCACAGTAACTTCATTGAAGCCTACTTGTGACAATAAGTGATTTTCATTTCATTTTTCATTTCAGTGGCTACAAGAGCAGTTCAGACGCTGGGAAGTCTGTGGTGAGAATTCTGTGGGCGGTGCGGTGGCACAGTGACAGTGGTTAGCCCGGGTTTGATTCCGATCTCGGGTGAATTCTACCACCTAAACATCCCCAACAGCACTGTGGGTGTACCTACAACACAGGAGTTCAAGAAGGCAGCTCACCACCACATTCTCAAGGGCAATAAAATGCCACAGAGGCCCATATCGCATGAGCAAATAAGAGTGGAGGGAGGAACGATATTAATCGGCTAGCTCTTTCAAAGACCTAGCACACCCTTTTGTACTGAATCATTCTATGGTTCCATGAACGCTTTCACAAAACTACCTCGTCATGCAATTATCTTTGAAACAACATGAGATCTTAATGGCCTGGCTCCTGTGTGGGTCTAAAGCGGTGTGCTCTGCCTGTTCCCCATTCATCACCCAGATTCGGCACGGCACGGTAGCACAGTGGGTAGCACAGTCGCTTCACAGTTCCAGGGTACCAGGTTCAATTCCCGGCTTGGGTCACTGGCCTTCTTCTGCACTGTAAATTCTGTGTGTATGTCTGTAAAAAGATTCAGCTTACATTGTTTCACTATGTGTTGGCCTCATGCCAACTCCTCAAAGCAACGTGACCATAAGTGTAACGAAACTGGAGCGCGCAGCCTACCAGTATACTAGCTCGCAGATCAGCTGTTTCTATCGAGAACAAACAAGACAGGGGCGCGAATGGGATGGGCATGGGAAGATCTTCTTTATTTCTACATATATTTATTCTGGATTCTTGCAAGCAGTGCCGAATGTCTCTAGTCAAAGTTTCTAATCGCTGGCGTGTTCTATCCTTCCTGTCTTGTTGCCATTTCGTTCCCACTGATCTCTTCTCTAGTTGCTTCCCAGATTACCCTGCAGCTGCCGTCGAGTTCACTGTGTGTGGCCTAGTCTCTCCTGGTCCTCCTATCTCGCTTACCGTTTACTCGGACTGACTTCAGCTGCCCGTCTTCCTCGATCTCCACCCTTTCTTCACCATTATCCACAATCCTTGGGGACAAAAACACACAGGTTATATTGGGAACATGAAAAACCACTCCCGGGGTGGGTACAGCATTGGGTTTGATAGAGAAAAGGTCCCCTCTACACTGTCCCCATCATCAAATACTCATAGGACAGGTACAGCACGGGGTTAGATACAGAGTAAAGCTCCCTCTACACTGTCCCCATCAAACACTCCCAGGACAGGTACAGCACGGGGTTAGATACAGAGTAAAGCTCCCTCTACACTGTCCCATCAAACACTCCCAGGACAGGTACAGCACGGGGTTAGATACAGAGTAAAGCTCCCTCTACACTGCACCCATCAAACACTCCCAGGACAGGTACAGCACGGGGTTAGATATAGAGTAAAGCTCCCTCTGCACTGTCCCCATCAAGCACTCCCAGGACAGGTACAGCACGGGGTTAGATACAGAGTAAAGCTCCCACTACACTGTCCCCATCAAATACTACCAGGACAGGTATAGCACGGGGTTAGATACAGAGTAAAGCTCCCTCTACACTGTCCCCATCAAACACTCCCAGGACAGTACAGCAAGGGGTTAGATACAGAGTAATGCTTCCTCTACACTGTCCCCATCAAACACTCCCAGGATAGTACAGCACGCGGTTAGATACAGAATAAAGCTCCCTCTACACTGTCCCCATCAAACATTTCCAGGACAGTACAGCACGGGGTTAGATACAGAGTAAAGCTCCCTCTACACTGCACCCATCAAAGACTCCCAGGACAGGTACAGCACGGGGTTAGATATAGAGTAAAGCTCCCTCTGCACTGTCCCCATCAAACACTCCCAGGACAGGTACAGCACGGGGTTAGATACAGAGTAAAGCTCCCTCTACACTGTCCCCATCAAATACACCCAGGGCAGGTATAGCACGGGGTTAGATAGAGAGCAAAGCTCCCTCTACACTGTCCCCATCAAACACTCCCAGGACAGGTACAGCACGGGGTTAGGTACAGCATGGAGTTAGACACAGAGTAATGCTCCCTCTACACTGTCCCCATCAAACACTGCCAGGATAGGTACAGCACGGGGTTAGATACAGAGAAAACTCCCTCTACACTGTCCCCATCAAACACTCCCAGGACAGTATAGCACGGGGTTAGATACAGAGTAAAGCTCCCTCCAAACGGCACCCATCAAACACTCCCAGGACAGATACAGCACGGGTTTAGATACAGAGTAAAGCCCCCTCTAACTGCACCCATCAAACACTCCAAGGACAGGTACAACACGGGGTAAGAGACAGAGTAAAGCTCCCTCTACACTGTCCCCATCAAACACTCCCAGGACAGGTACAGCACGGGGTTAGATACAGAGTAAAGCTCCCTCTACACTGTCCCATCAAACACTCCCAGGACAGGTACAGCACGGGGTTAGATACAGAGTAAAGCTCCCTCTACACTGCACCCATCAAACACTCCCAGGACAGGTACAGCACGGGGTTAGATATAGAGTAAAGCTCCCTCTGCACTGTCCCCATCAAGCACTCCCAGGACAGGTACAGCACGGGGTTAGATACAGAGTAAAGCTCCCACTACACTGTCCCCATCAAATACTACCAGGACAGGTATAGCACGGGGTTAGATACAGAGTAAAGCTCCCTCTACACTGTCCCCATCAAACACTCCCAGGACAGTACAGCAAGGGGTTAGATACAGAGTCATGCTCCCTCTACACTGTCCCCATCAAACACTCCCAGGATAGTACAGCACGCGGTTAGATACAGAGTAAAGCTCCCTCGACACTGTCCCCATCAAACATTTCCAGGACAGTACAGCACGGGGTTAGATACAGAGTAAAGCTCCCTCTACACTGCACCCATCAAAGACTCCCAGGACAGGTACAGCACGGGGTTAGATATAGAGTAAAGCTCCCTCTGCACTGTCCCCATCAAACACTCCCAGGACAGGTACAGCACGGGGTTAGATACAGAGTAAAGCTCCCTCTACACTGTCCCCATCAAATACAACCAGGGCAGGTATAGCACGGGGTTAGATACAGAGCAAAGCTCCCTCTACACTGTCCCCATCAAACACTCCCAGGACAGGTACAGCACGGGGTTAGATACAGAGTAAAGCTCCCTCCAAACGGCACCCATCAAACACTCCCAGGACAGGTACAGCATGGGCTTAGATATGGAGTAAAGATCCCTCTACACTGTCCCCATCAAACACTCCCAGGACAGGTACAGTACGGCGTTCGATACAGAGTAAAGCTCCCTCTACACTGTCTCCATCAAACACTCCCAGGACAGGTACAGCATGAGGTTACATACAGAGTAATGCTCTCTCTACACTGTCTCCATCAAACACTCCCAGGACAGGTACAGCACGGGGTAAGATACAGAGTAGAGCTCCCTCTCCACTGTCCCCATCAAACACTCCCAGGACAGGTACAGCACAGGGTTAGATACAGGGTAAAGCTCCCTCTACACTGGCCCCATCAAACACTCCCAGGACAGGTACAGCACGGGGTTAGATACAGAGTAAAGATCCCTCTACACTGTCCCCATCAAACACTCCCCGGACAGGTACAGCATGGGATTAGATTCAGAGTAAAGCTCCCTCTACACTGTCCCCATCAAAGACTCCCAGGACAGGTACAGCACGGGGTTAGATACAGAGTAAAGCTCCCACTACACTGTCCCCATCAAACACTCCCAGGACAGGTGCAGCACGGGGTTAGATACAGAGTAAAGCTCCCTCTACACTGTCTCCATCAAACACTCCCAGGACAGGTACAGCATGAGGTTAGATACAGAGTAATGCTCTCTCTACACTGTCTCCATCAAACACTCCCAGGACAGGTACATCACGGGGTTAGATACAGTGTAATGCTCTCTCTACACTGTCCCCATCAAACACTCCCAGGACAGGTACAGCACAGGGTTAGATACAGAGTAAAGCTCCCTCTGCACTGTCCCCATCAAACACTCCCAGGACAGGTACAGCACGGGGTTAGATACAGAGTAAAGCTCCCTCTACACTGTCTCCATCAAACACTCCCAGGACAGGTACATCGCGGGGTTAGATACAGTGTAATGCTCTCTCTACACTGTCCCCATCAAACACTCCCAGGACAGGTACAGCACGGAGTTAGACACAGAGTAATGCTCCCTCTACACTGTCCCCATCAAACACTGCCAGGATAGGTACAGCACGGGGTTAGATACAGAGTAAACTCCCTCTACACTGTCCCCATCAAACACTCCCAGGACAGTACAGCACGGGGTTAGATACAGATTAAAGCTCCCTCCAAACTGCACCCATCAAACACTCCCAGGACAGATACAGCACGGGATTAGATACAGAGTAAAGCCCCCTCTATCCTGCACCCATCAAACACTCCCAGGACAGGTACAGCATGGGGTTAGATATGGAGTAAAGCTCCCTCTACACTGTCCCCATCAAACACTCCCAGGACAGGTACAGCACGGGGTTAGATGCAGAGTAAAGCTCCCTCTACACTGTCCCCATCAAACACTCCCAGGACAGGTACAGCACGGGGTTAGGTACAGAGTAAAGCTCCCTCTACACTGTCCGTATCAAACACTTCCAGGACAGGTACAGCACGGGGTTAGATACAGAGTAAAGCTCCCTCTACACTGTCCCCATCAAACACTCCCAGGACAGGTACAGCACGGGTTTAGATACAGAGTAAAGCTCCCTCTCCACTGTCCCCATCAAACACTCCCAGGACAGGTACAGCACGGGTTTAGATACAGAGTAAAGCTGCCTCTACACTGTCCCCATCAAACACTCCCAGGACAGGTACAGCACGGGGTTAGATACAGAGTAAATCTCCCTCTACACTGTCCCCATCAAACACTCCCAGGACAGGGACAGCACGGGGTTAGATACAGAGTAAAGCTCCCTCTACACTGTCCCCATCAAACACTCCCAGGACAGGGACAGCACGGGGTTAGATACAGAGTAAAGCTCCCTCTACACTGTCTACATCAAACACTCCCAGGACAGGTACAGCACGGGGTTAGATACAGAGTAAAGTTCCCTCTACACTGTCCCCATCATACACACCCAGGACAGGTACAGCACAGGGTTAGATACAGAGTAAAGCTCCCTCTACACTGTCCCCATCAAACACTCCCAGGACAGGTACAGCACGGGGTTAGATTCAGAGTAAAGTTCCCTCTACACTGTCCCCATCAAACACTCCCAGGACAGGCACAGCACGGGGTTAGATACAGAGTAAAGCTCCTGAAACACTCATCTGAGTTAAAAGATTGCACTCCAGAAATTTGGGCATGTGATCCAAGCTGACAATCCCAGTGCAGTGCTGAGAGAGTGTTGTCCATCGGATAATATTGAACAGAGGATACGCCTGCACTCTGAGGTGAAAGATCCACGGGCACTATTTCATAATTGAATTGGGGAATTTTCAGCCATATGTTGCACATTTGTTTCATTGCTGCTTGTGGGAGCTTGCTGTCGGGGGCAAATTGGATCCATGCTTCCGACAACAGTGACGTCACATTAGTCAACTGACTAACACTTGTGGAAATCCTGAAGTTGTAAATTCCAGGCCCTCACAAGGCTTCTAATATTCTGGCATTTCAGTGGGGTGGTTTCATATAAATTGCCACAGGGATGACTGTCACATGGCAACCAAGAATTCAGTCACCTCTCAATCCTTCACTCTTCCTAGCATTGCAAAGCAGAATTCCTCAAGTGGCATGAGCTCAATGGGCCGAATGGCACTAAATTAACGCATTAATAGTAAACGTGGGCTTGAATTAGACTGTGATAAGATATGAAGATAATAGCATTCATGTCGAGAGGGCTAGAATACAAGAGCAGGAATGTACTTCTGAGGCTGTATAAGGCTCTGGTCAAACCCCATTTGGAGTATTGTGAGCAGTTTTGGGCCCCGTATCTACGGAAGGACGTGCTGGCCTTGGAAAGGGTCCAGAGGAGGTTCACAAGAACGATCCCTGGAATGAAGAGCTTGTCGTATCAGGAACAGTTGAGGAAAAACTAGAAGCAGAGGACACAATCTCAGACTAAAGGGACGACCCTTCAGAATGAGGAGGAATTTCTTCAGCCAGAGGGTGGTGAATCTGTGGAACTCTTTGCCGCAGAAGGCGGTGGAGGCCAAATCGCTGAGTGTCTTTGAGACAGAGATAGATAGGTTCTTGATTAATAAGGGAATCAGGGATTATGGGGAGAAGGCAGGAGAATAGGGATAAGAAAAATGTCAGTCATGATTGAATGGCGGAGCAGACTCGATGGGCCGACTGGCCTAAATCTGCTCCTATGTCTTACGGTCTATCTTACTCCACTACTGATGATGTGTTGCTGTGATAGTAATCCTCAAAACCCTCCCCATACCCTGCTCTAACCACAAATCCACCCTGGTACCCACAGGAACCCCCTGTTCACACAACCTCCGCGGCCAGTTCGATAAAACCGGTGGCAAATTATTGTGACTCTCTGAATCGCATCCCAGTTACTCACTTTCTGGTGGTGATGCGTCTTCCGTTAACGAGCTTTGTTGACGTCGACACTGATCGGAAATTCCCCACTCCGCTCCCGCCAACATTAGCGGAAAATGACGAGAAGTCCGCTGAGGGTAAAATGTATTTGTTAGAGGGTGGAATTGGAGAAGGATTCAAACAGTGAAAAGGCAGAGACTCATAAAACAGCTGAGCGATGGAGTTGGGGGAACACAAGGGCTGGGGGCAGCCATTCAGCCCACGGAACTTGCTCAATAAGATCATGGATGATCTAGATTCCCACTCTATTGTTCCCATCTTGCATTTTTTAACCCTTATCCCAAAACAGTACACCCGAACTGCCTGGTTCTCATTTTATGTCCTTTTTTGTGGACTTGGAAATAGTTTCTATCAGCCCTACCCTTTGTTCATCCACTATTCATAGAATTTACAGTGCAGGATGCCATTCGGCCCGTCGGGTCTGCACTAGCCTTTGGAAAGAGCACCCTACCTAAACCCACACCTCCACCCTATCACCGTAACCCAGTAACCCCACCTGACCTTTTGGGACACTACGGGCAATTTAGCGTGGCCAATCCACCTCACCTGAACATCTTTGGACTGAGGGAGGGAACCGGAGCACCCGGAGGAAACCTACGCCCTCATCCTCAAGGCAGGTCCTTGTCTCATTATCGGCTGGTGCTTCACCCTGGGCCATTTTCTCAGCGGTTTTGTCAGTGGTGGTTCGTCACTCCTAGGGGCAGGATCTAAGTGTACCTCAGCCAGAACAGGAATAGACCCCATGCTGCTGGCATTATTGTGAGCCCCACGCCAGCGACAACTGAGCTAACCAAACCCCTTAATCATCCAAAACACCTCTACTAGATTACCTCTTAATCTTCCATATTCAAGCAAATACATGCTTAATTTATGGCATGCAACCTGCCCTCATTCCTTAATCCTTTTAATCCCAAATATCTGCACTGAACCCTCTCCAAGGCCGATAAACACTTCGCAAGGTGTGTTGCCAAGAAGTGGGCTGACTATGCCAGGTGTGGTACAACCAGAGCTTTGTAAAACAGGAGCATTAATTCCACTCTTTGTACTCCAGGTGTTCATTGCTGGTTCTATCCGGAGCACAACCAGTTCCCGGAAATGTCTGGAAAGGAAAATAGCCAACAATTCTAACCCTGGTTGTGAATCAGCCATCTCCTGCTGGAAGTAAGTGCGTTCCCAAATGGATCAAGGATCACCTTGCCTTGATGCCTCATCTAAATTAGCATCAAGTGCCTCAAATATTGGAATTCAGGGGAGACGATGGGGTGGTGGCAATGTCACTGGACGAGTAAACCAGAGGCCCAGGCTTTGTTCTGGGGACTGGGGTTCAAATCCCACCACAGCCGTTGGCGGCCAAATTTAAATTCAGATATTAAAATCGAGAATATAAAGCTAGTCTCAGTAATGGTGACCATGGCAAAGATCATTGATTATTATTAAATAATAATCTGGTTCACTAATGACCTTTAGGGAAGGAAATCTGCCATCCTAACCCGGTCTGGCCTACATGTGACTCCAGGCCCACACAGCGATGCGGTTGACTCTTAACTGTCCCTCTGAAATGGCTGAGCGAGACACTCAGTTCAAGGGGCAATTAGGGATGGACAACACCCTTCCACACTTCTACCACCTTTTGTGTGAGAAAGTGCTCAATAGCACAATGGTTAGCCGGGAGGGTTTAAACTAGTATGGCAGGGGGGTGGGCACGGGAGCAATAGGTCAGAAGGTGAGAGCATTGAGGGAGAACTAGGGAATAGGGACAGTGTGGCTCTGAGGCAGAGCAGACGGGGAGAAGTTGCTGAACACAGCGGGTCTGGTGGCCTGAAGTGCATATGTTTTAATGCAAGGAGCATTACGGGTAAGGCAGATGAACTTAGAGCTTGGATTACTACTTGGAACTATGATGTTGTTGCCATTACAGAGACCTGGTTGAGGGAAGGGCAGGATTGGCAGCTAAACGTTCCAGGATTTAGATGTTTCAGGCGGGATAGAGGGGGATGTAAAAGGGGAGGCGGAGTTGCGCTACTTGTTCGGGAGAATATCACAGCTATACTGCGAGAGGACACCTCAGAGGGCAGTGAGGCTATATGGGTAGAGATCAGGAATAAGAAGGGTGCAGTCACAATGTTGGGGGTATACTACAGGCCTCCCAACAGCCAGCGGGAGATAGAGGAGCAGATAGGTAGACAGATTTTGGAAAAGAGTAAAAACAACAGGGTTGTGGTGATGGGAGACTTCAACTTCCCCAATATTGACTGGGACTCACTTAGTGCCAGGGGCTTAGACGGGGCGGAGTTTGTAAGGAGCATCCAGGGGGGCTTCTTAAAACAATATGTAAACAGTCCAACTAGGGAAGGGGCGGTACTGGACCTGGTATTGGGGAATGAGCCCGGCCAGGTGGTAGATGTTTCAGTAGGGGAGCATTTCGGTAACAGTGACCACAATTCAGTAAGTTTTAAAGTACTGGTGGACAAGGATAAGAGTGGTCCGAGGATGAATGTGCTAAATTGGGGGAAGGCTAATTATAACAATATTAGGCGGGAACTGAAGAACATAGATTGGGGGCGGATGTTTGAGGGCAAATCAACATCTGACATGTGGGAGGCTTTCAAGTGTCAGTTGAAAGGAATACAGGACAGGCATGTTCCTGTGAGAAAGAAAGATAAATACGGCAATTTTCGGGAACCTTGGATGACGAGTGATATTGTAGGCCTCGTCAAAAAGAAAAAGGAGGCATTTGTCAGGGCTAAAAGGTTGGGAACAGACGAAGCCTGTGTGGCATATAATGAAAGTAGGAAGGAACTTAAGCAAGGAGTCAGGAGGGCTAGAAGGGGTCATGAAAAGTCATTGGCAAATAGGGTTAAGGAAAATCCCAAGGCTTTTTACACGTACATAAAAAGCAAGAGGGTAGCCAGGGAAAGGGTTCGCCCACTGAAGGATAGGCAAGGGAATCTATGTGTGGAGCCAGAGGAAATGGGCGAGGTACTAAATGAATACTTTGCATCAGTATTCACCAAAGAGAAGGAATTGGTAGATGTTGAGTCTGGAGAAGGGGGTGTAGATAGCCTGGGTCACATTGTGATCCAAAAAGACGAGGTGTTGGGTGTCTTAAAAAATGTTAAGGTAGATAAGTCCCCAGGGCCTGATGGGATCTACCCCAGAATACTGAAGGAGGCTGGAGAGGAAATTGCTGAGGCCTTGACAGAAATCTTTGGATCCTCGCTGTCTTCAGGGGATGTCCCGGAGGACTGGAGAATAGCCAATGTTGTTCCTCTGTTTAAGAAGGGTAGCGAGGATAATCCCGGGAACTACAGGCCGGTGAGCCTTACTTCAGTGGTAGGGAAATTACTGGAGAGAATTCTTCGAGACAGGATCTACTCCCATTTGGAAGCAAATGGACGTATTAGTGAGAGGCAGCACGGTTTTGTGAAGGGAAGGTCGTGTCTCACTAACTTGATAGAGTTTTTCGAGGAGGTCACTAAGATGATTGATGCAGGTAGGGCAGTAGATGTTGTCTATATGGACTTCAGTAAGGCCTTTGACAAGGTCCCTCATGGTAGACTAGTACAAAAGGTGAAGTCACACGGGATCAGGGGTGAACTGGCAAGGTGGATACAGAACTGGCTGGGCCATAGAATGCAGAGGGAGGGATGCTTTTCTAATTGGAGGGCTGTGACCAGTGGTGTTCCACAGGGATCAGTGCTGGGACCTTTGCTCTTTGTAGTATATATAAATGATTTGGAGGAAAATGTAACTGGTCTGATTAGTAAGTTTGCAGACGACACAAAGGTTGGTGGAATTGTGGATAGCGATGAGGACTGTCTGAGGATACAGCAGGATTTAGATTGTCTGGAGACTTGGGCGGAGAGATGGCAGATGGAGTTTAATCCGGACAAATGTGAGGTAATGCATTTTGGAAGGGCTAATGCAGGTAGGGAATATACAGTGAATGGTAGAACCCTCAAGAGTATTGAAAGTCAAAGAGATCTAGGAGTACAGGTCCACAGGTCATTGAAAGGGGCAACACAGGTGGAGAAGGTAGTCAAGAAGGCATACGGTATGCTTGCCTTCATTGGCCGGGGCATTGAGTATAAGAATTGGCAAGTCATGTTGCAACTGTATAGAACCTTAGTTAGGCCACACTTGGAGTATAGTGTTCAATTCTGGTCGCCACACTACCAGAAGGATGTGGAGGCTTTAGAGAGGGTGCAGAAGAGATTTACCTGAATGTTGCCTGGTATGGAGGGCATAAGCTATGAGGAGCGATTGAATAAACTCGGTTTGTTCTCACTGGAACGAAGGAGGTTGAGGGGCGACCTGATAGAGGTATACAAAATTATGAGGGGCATAGACAGAGTGGATAGTCAGAGGCTTTTCCCCAGGGTAGAGGGGTCAATTACTAAGGGGCATAGGTTTAAGGTGAGAGGGGCAAGGTTTAGAGTAGATGTACGAGGCAAGTTTTTTACGCAGAGGGTAGTGGGTGCCTGGAACTCGCTACCAGAGGAGGTGGTGGAAGCAGGGACGATAGGGACATTCAAGGGGCATCTTGACAAATATATGAATAGGATGGGAATAGAAGGATACGGACCCAGGAAGTGTAGAAGATTGTAGTTTAGTCGGGCAGTATGGTCGGCACGGGCTTGGAGGGCCGAAGGGCCTTTTCCTGTGCTGTACATTTCTTTGTTCTTGGTTCTTTGTTCATTGCTTCACAGCTCCAGGGTCCCAGGTTCGATTCCCGGCTTGCGTCACTGTCTGTGCGGAGTCTGCACGTTCTCCCCGTGTCCGCGGGGGTTTCCTCCGGGAGCTTGGGTTTCCTCCCACAGTCCAAAGATGTGCAGGTTAGGTGGATTGGCCATGCTAAATTGCCCCTTAGTGTCCAAAAATTGCCCTTAGTGTTGGGTGGGGTTACTGGGTTACGGGGATAGGGCGGGGGTGTGGGCTTGGGTAGGGTGCTCTTTCCAAGAGCCAGTGTAGACTCGATGGGCCGAATGCCCTCCTCCTGCACTGTAAATTCTATGATTCTATGTTACGGGGAAAAGGCAGGAGAATGATGCTAAGTTATAATACTCATTTAGGACATCTGGTGGCGGCCAGGAGCTGTAAAGGATGAGTACGAACACCAATAGAAGGAGCTGGGGAATATCTGCAATCGTATTATTACAAAGCTATATCAAAGCGCTGGTCGTCCTCCAGGTGGCTTTGCTGCTGGCGGTGCTGCTTCTGGTCGGTGCATCTTCTGGTCCAACAATTGAGAGGTTGATTGAAAGTAAATGAAAGTTGGCTCTTGTATAAGAGCATTGAGTAAGGCCTTTTAAACCCCTACCAACGGACAACAGAATAGCCCCCAACCCAACTCCGCCACCCCCCCCCCCAAAGACCGCACTGCCAACCAGGATGGGGGTAGGGTTAGCCGCTCAAAAGCCAATAGAGACGAGGGGAGGGAAATCTCGGCCTTGGAACAAGGCAACACACGTGGAGGCGCAGAACCGGCGAGGGTCGACCCCCGTAAAGTTCCCAGTGCAGACCCCGCCGCTGATAGACCAAATGATGTGCTTCATCACCCCCGAGCTCCAGAAACGTAGGGAGGAGATGAAAAAAGACCTCTTGGCCGCCGTGGAGGCCGAGACAGCCCCACGGAGGAGGCATTGGACAAAATGGAAAGGAGGCTAGAGGCCCAGGGGAAGACGGCAAGGGACCTCAAAAATCCACCACTGGCTGAGGCAACCGGATGGATTTTGGCACTCGAGGCCGAGGTGGCGTGACTGGTCAAGACCCAGACGGAAGGGAGTGGCAGCACGGTGGCGCAGTGGGTTAGCACTGCTGCCTCACGGCACCGAGGTCCCAGGTTCGATTCTGGCCCCGGGTCACTGTCCGTGTGGAGTTTGCACATTCTCCCAGTGTCTGCGTGGGTCTCACCCCCACAACCCAAAATGATGTCCAGGGTAGGTGGAATGGCCACGCTAAATTGCCCCTCGATTGCAAAAAAGAAAAGTGGGTATTTGATGCACTATCAATTACGACGAGACGAGAGTAAAGAGTAATCGAGGCTTTATTACACAAAGATGTATGGCTTCCTACAGCTGCTGATAAAATGGCTGCAGTTCAGAGAGCACACACATTTATACTCCGCCTACTGGGTGGAGCCAGCAGACAGGGATCTACCCCCATACCTGTAGTACAGGGGCTTTACCGTAATACCCTCGTATGCAGTGCAGTATATACAATATAATACAACAGTGGTGACCACCACATTCACTCCCTGTTAAAAATGAGTCCAGCAGCGGGAGTGGTGGTAAACTATTTACATGCAGGTTGTCATTAAAATTTCAGAGAAGGTTACAAATTTGGACTGTCGGGCGCCTTGATCCGTCGTTGAGAGCGCCGCAGTGCTGGTGACGTGTCAGGCGTCGGCTCGGTCGTTGGTGACTCTGGGAGCATGTCGAAATCCTCTTCATCCCCGGGTGGAACCAAGGGGAGGATGGATTGTCCTGGAGCGGGAGCTGTGGTGGGGTGCGCTGGGGGAAGGGAGGGTGGCGCCAGGGCAGGGGGGGGGTGTGTGGGGACCCAGCTGGTGTCAGGTCCCTGAGGGAGACTGTGTCTTGGCGGCTGTCGGGGTACACCACGTAGGCGTACTGCGGGTAGCTGTACCCTCTCAACCAACGGGTCCACCTTGTGGAGCCGCACCTGCTTGCGGAGGAGCTGCCAGCCACGTTGGGAGCGAAACCCCGGAGATGGACTTCCTGGGGAAGGCAAAGAGACATTCATGGGGGGTTTCATTAGTCGCCGTGCACAGGAGCGACCGAATGGAGTGAAGTGTGTCGGGGAGGACCTCCTGCCAGCGGGAGGCCGGGAGATTTCTGGACTGTAGGGCCAGCTGGACGGCCTTCCAGACCGTCCCATTCTCCCGCTTCACCTGCCCGTTTCCCCGGGGGTTGTAGCTGGTCGTCCTGCTCGAGGCGATGCCCTTGCTGAGCAGGTACTGACGCAGCTCATCACTCATGAATGAGGGTCCCCGGTCGCTGTGGACGTAGGCGGGGAAACCGAACAGAGCGAAAATGATGTTGAGTGCTTTGATGACGGTGGCAGACGTCATATCGGGGCATGGGATGGCAAAGGGGAATCTGGAATATTCATCGACCACATTGAGAAAATACTTGTTGCGGTCGTTGGAGGGGAGGGGCCCTTTGAAATCCACGCTGAGGCGTTCAAAGGGGCGGGAGGCCTTCACCAGGCGCGCACACTCTTGCCGGTAGAAGTGCGGTTTACACTCCGCGCAGACCTGGCAGTCTCTGGTGACAGCCCTGACTTCCTCGATGGAGTAGGGCAGATTGTGGGCCTTAATGAAGTGGTACAAGCGGGTGACTCCCGGGTGAGAGGTTGTCGTGCAGGGTCCGGAGTCGGTCCACTTGTGCGCTGGCACATGTACCTCGGGACAGGGCATCGGGGGGGGCTCGTTGAGCTTACTGGGGCGATACAAAATCTCGTAATTGTAGGTGGAGAGCTCGATCCTCCACCGCAAGATCTTATCATTTTTGATCTTACCCCGCTGTGTGTTGTTAAACATGAAGGCAACCGACCGTTGGTCTGTGAGGAGAGTGAATCTCCTGCCGGCCAGATAATGCCTCCAGTGCCACACAGCTTCAACGATAGCTTGGGCCTCCTTTTCGACGGAGGAGTGCCGAATTTCGGAGGCATGGAGAGTGCGGGAAAAGAATGCCATGGGCCTGCCTGGTTGAGGGTGGCAGCCAGAGTGACGTCTGATGCATCGCACTCGACTTGGAAGGGGAGAGTCTCGTCGACCACGTGCATCGCGGCCTTGGCGATGTCGGCCTTGATACGGTTGAAGGCCTGGTGAGCCTCGGCCGTCAGTGGGAAACCGGTGGAGTGGATGAGTGGGCGGGCCTTGTCCGCATAGGTAGGGACCCACTGGGCATAGTACGAAAAGAACCCCAGGCATTGTTTGAGGGCCTTGGGGCAGTGGGGAAGGGGGAGATCCATGAGGGGGCGCATGCAATCGGGGTCGGGTCCTAGAACTCCGTTCTGAACCACATAGCCGAGGATGGTTAATCGGTTCGTGCTGAACACACACTTCTTGTTGTAGGTTAGGTAGAGCAGTTTGGCAGTGTGGAGAAATTTGGAAAGGTTAGCGTCATGGTCCTGCTGGTCGTGGCCGCAGATGGTGACGTTGTCCAGGTACAGGAAAGTGGCCCGCAGTCCGTACCGGTCAACCATTCGGTCCATCTCCCGTTGGAAGACCGAGACCCCGTTAGTGATGCCGAAGGGAACCCTAAGGAAATGGTAAAGGCGGCCGTCCGGTTCAAACGCGGTGTACGGGCGGTCCGCCTTGCGAATGGGGAGCTGGTGGTAGGCAGATTTCAGGTCCACTGTACTGTGCAGTCTGATTGACCATATCAGATATGCGTGGGAGGGGGTACGTGTCGAGCTGCGTGTACCGATTGATGGTCTGACTGTAGTCAACAACAATCCTGTTTTTCTCCCCGGTTTTCACCACTACCACTTGGGCTCTCCAGGGGCTGTTGCTGGCCTCGATGATACCTTCCCGCAGCAGCCGCTGGACCTCAGACCTGATGAAGGTCCTGTACTGGGTGCTGTACCGTCTGCTCCTGGTGGCGACGGGTTTGCAATCCGGGGTGAGGTTTGCAAACAGGGAAGGTGGGTCGACCTTGAGGGCCGTGAGACCGCAGACTGTAAGGGGTGGTAGGGGCCCGCTGAATTTCAGGGTGAGACTTTGGAAGTTGCACTGGAAGTCCAGGCCGAGTAGCAAGGCAGCGCAGAGGTTGGGGAGGACGTAGAGCCGGAAGCCGCTGAACTCTACGCCCTGGATGGTGAGGGTGGCGGTGCAGTACTCCCGGATCACCACAGAGTGGGATCCGGAGACCAGGGAGATTCTCTGGTTAATGGGGTGTACCGCGAGGGGGCAGCGCCTTACCGTATCGGGGTGAATGAAGCTCTCAGTGCTCCCGGAGTCCAGAAGGCAGGATATCTCGTGCCCGTCGACCTTCACCTTTGTCGACGCGGTCGTGAGGTTGTGCGGTCGGGACTGGTCGATTGTGACGGAGGCGAGACGCGACTGGTCATCGGCGATTGCAGGCGATGAGCGGCCCGATGAGGTGCCCGACGGGCAGGGGTCCTGAGGCGGGGAAGATGGCGGCGCCCTCGGGCCGCACGTGGTCTAAGGCGAGGAAGATGGCGATGTCCACTGGCCGCACGCGGGGGGTGTAGGGACAATAGCGGCGATTGAGCTGCACACTGCAGCGAAATATCCTTTCTTGCCGCAGGCCTTGCAGAGCGTGCTCCGTGCCAGGCAGCGCTGCCGGGGGTGTTTTGTCTGTCCCCCGTGGTTGGTTGGCTGCCGCGCGGCGCAGGCGTGGGGTTGGCTGGGGGTGGCCGCTGGCGAGGTCCACAATGCCCAGGAGGGGTGGGCCGTGCGGTCGGGGGCATAAGCCTGTACGTTGCATGAGGCGACTGTGAGCGAGAGCGCTAGTTTCTTGGTCGCCGCGAGGTCAAGCGTAGCCCCTTCTAAGAGGCGCTGGTGGATGTAGGTCGACCCTATGCCCGTAATGAACGCGTCTCTCATTAGCAGGTTAGAATGTTCAGTGGCCTAAATGGCCTGGCAGTCACAGTCTCTCACCAGGGCGAGCAGGGCACGCCAGAAATCTTCCACAGACTCACCGGGAAGTTGGTGCCGCGTGGACAGGAGGTGCCTGGCGTAGATCTTGTTGGTCTGCTGAGCGTAGTTCTCCTTCAGCAGCGTCATGGCCTCTGCGTAGGTAGGCGCGTCCTGGATGAGGGGAAAGACATCGGAGCTCAGCCGCGTGTACAGAATCTGGAGCTTCTGTGCTTTTGGGATTGGGTCTGTCGCAGATCCGATGTATGCTTCAAAGCAAGCTAGCCAATGTGCGAAGTCCTTTTTGACATTGTATGCTTGAGGATGCAGCTGCAGGCGATCCGGCTTGATGCGGAGATCCATTTTTGTAAAATCTCTGTGTAATAAATTGATGCACTGTCAATTACGACGAGACGAGAGTAGAGAGTAATCGAGGCTTTATTACGCAGAGATGTGTGGCCTCCTACAGCTGCTGCCGAAATGGCTGCAGTTCGGAGAGCACACACATTTATACTCCGCCTACTGGGCGGAGCCAGCAGACAGGGATCTACCCCCGTACCTGTAGTACAGGGGCCTCACCGTAATACCCATATATACAATATAATACAACAGTGGTGACTACCACAGTATTCTAAATTTAAAAAGAAGAACAAAAAGACCGAGAGGGGTCAGAAAGACAAGATCGACGACCAAGAAAACCGATCAGGTTGGCAAAACTTAAAAATTGTGGGGCTGCCGGAGGAATGGAGGGGAGCAACCCCACAAAATACATCGCAGAAATGCTTGGGAGGCTGTTCGGCAAGGAGGGCTTTGCACAATATTTGCCTTTAACTGAACAACATTCCCCACTTCCAACTTACCTGATCCAGTGGGGAATGAAAATGAAAATAAGGATCCGGGTCCCCTTAGAGATCGATCAATCCCTTCCACTTCAGAAAATGGACCAAAGTCATCTGCAGACAACAAAATTGGAAGAAAAAGGATCAGCGATCAATTTATTACAGTCGAACATGAAAATTATCCCAAACTGTCCCAAGAAACAGAAATATTTGCATTAATGTAAACATTAATTAGTATCAAAGAACAAACAAAGAACAAAGAAATGTACAGCACAGGAACAGGCCCTTCGGCCCTCCAAGCCCGTGCCGACCATACTGCCCGACTAAACTACAATCTTCTACACTTCCTGGGTCCGTATCCTTCTATTCCCATCCTATTCATATATTTGTCAAGATGCCCCTTAAATGTCCCTATCATCCCTGCTTCCACTACCTCCTCCGGTAGCGAGTTCCAGGTACCCACTACCCTCTGCGTAAAAAACTTGCCTCGTACATCTACTCTAAACCTTGCCCCTCTCACCTTAAACCTATGCCCCCTAGTAAGCTTGTTCCACCATTCATTCAGATCGTGCCTGATCTGCATCACAACTCTAATTACCCACCTCAGAAATCCTCAGGGAGTTGGTGTGAAAGTCTGGACTGGATGTGCTGTTAAAAGTGGCACGGAGGCTTTATTTAAAAGCGTCATTTGGAAAGTCAAGTCTGAATTTCGGAATGCAAACCGCTAAGGGAAAGCATAATGATGAGATAAACTTTGACAGCATGTTTTTAAGAGTGGAGGTTGAGCTTTCATGTGATCATCATCCGGGGAGGGGGGGGGGGGGGGTGTTTGGAGGAGAAAACCATAGGCACTGGGCGGGATTCTCCAAGCACCGAAAGTCACGTTCGGACGGAGAATCCCTGTTGGCACCGAAATCGGGGGCGGCTCTGCTTTTGTGATGCTCCGCCCCCTCAAAAACTGCATCGTCGAAGAGTACACCGCGCGCCATCAGGACGGCCTCAAGACGTCACCCGAGGCCCTGCCTCGATGCTCTGCCCCCGGTGGGCCAAGTTCCCAAATGCGTAGAACACTTATGCTATTTTGTTTTGTGGACCCCACATGTTGGCTATGGACTGGGTCCAGCGCTGCCAGTCGGGGGGGGACGCTGGCCAGTGGGGCTTCGGCGAGAACTGGGGGGACTGGCGTGGGGGGGTTACTGGGGGGTCATTATTTGGCAGGCTGGATCCGGACATGGCCGCGTATGTGGACCCAGCCACTCTCCAGCCCTTTTTGGCGTGGGTGGCTGTCACTGCCTGTCTGTATCTCATTATGTGCATGAATGCATATCATGACAGCAAGCAGGACAGAAAAGTGGCCGGATTAACAACAGGTAGTCACGTGCTACAATGTATATGTGCCTTGGTAGTGATTGGACGATGTCGTAGCAGTGATTGGATAATATAATCACATGTACTCACTTGGAATGCAATGAAGCAATTTCGCTTCGTAGACATAATTGGGCTGAGAGAACAGAGCATGACTGTGTAACTGGCTGACTAGTGTAACCACTATCTGTATACCATTAGGAAACTAACAGCTTGTAGCTTTTCAAGGAGCTCGTGCTCCACCTTGGACGAGTGTGAGTTTCCTGCAATATGTCAGCTAAATAAACCAGTTGAACAAAGGAGCTGTCCTTGCAGAATTGGAGTAGATCTTTATCTCACTATCGCTGCCATGCAACAAGACCAAAGGCACTTCAACTCACCAAATAACTCGGCAAAAGGATCTCGCCCACCAAAGAATTCCCGAAATACTTCATCAGGGCTACGGAACGAAAACACAAATCCTGGAAACTCTGTGTCCTTTCTGGGAGCCCTGCTACCTGTCCGAAACAAAATCAGTAAAATATTCAGGTCAAAAAGGTGCACAGATATATGTACGCAAGTTACTGAAAGTAGCGACTGGGCTAATAAGAACATTCTGGCAAAGCAAATCAAACACTGGGGTCCATTCCTCGAAATTCAGAAGCAGAGGTTATGTCAATCCTCAGCGCAACCTCGGTTAGACCACAGGAGGGTAACTGGAGAAAGGTGATGCTGGAACCAGAATGCCCCCTTGTTATGGTCTCCCAGTTTTCCCCATCCAACCCTTTAATCATTTTAAACCCCTCAATTAGCCAATCAAAGTCTATCGGCTTGAGGGCTGCTATTGCTAAAAGCAAATTACTGCGGATGCTGGAATCTGAGATGAAAGAGAAAATGCTGGAAAATCTCAGCAGGTCTGAATGAAATGAAAATGAAAATGGCTTATTGTCACAAGTAGGCTTCAAATGAAGTTACTGTGAAAAGCCCCTAGTCGCCACATTCCGGCGCCTGTTCGGGGAGGCTGGTACGGGAATTGAACTGCCGTGGTCTGCTTTCAAAGCCAGCGATTTAGCCCACTGTGCTAAACAGCCCCTCTACATATACTGCCAGACCTGCTGAAATTTTCCATCATTTTCTCTTTCGGGCTGCTATTGTTCCTCAGTCATACACGCGCCAGGATTTTCCAGCCCTTCCTTGGCAGGATGCGGCGTGCCATTCAAACCTCTGCTGACTTTGGTGGGACGGGAATATCCCATCGGCAGGAGTGGCCAGAAATCCCACCGTCTTTCAAGGAAGAGAGTTCAGATTTGCTGCCGCATGTTCGGCGAAGACTTTTACGCGGAGATGGTGGTGCAATGGGTATTTTACTGGCTTCGTAATCCAGAGGCCCAGACTAATGATCGGGGAACAGGGGTTCAAATCCCACCACGGTGGCAAATCTGGAATGTAAAGCTAGCTAGTCTCAATAATGGTGACCTTGACAACTCTCATCGATCATCATTAAGGTCTATCTGATTGATTAATGCCCCATATGGAGTGAAATCTGCTGCCACCCTTGCACAGTCTAGGCCACATGTGACTCCAGACCCACAGCAATGCAGTGGACCCTTGACCGTCCTCAAGGTGAATTAGAGACGGGCACCAAATGATGGCCTCGTCAGCAACACCCATGAAAGAACAATAAAAACGGAGCAAGCCATTGCCTCTTACCCGCTCCAATCAATCCATCTTTTCCATACTTGTCATAAACCTGCCGTTTACTCTCTGCAAAATAAAAATTCAGAATATTGTGGGGTACATCATGACGTGGAAACGTTGCACCACATTCAGCCCAACTGGTTCGTGCTGGTGCTGCACACGAGCCTCCTCCCAAAACCTCTTCACCTCAACCCCATCGACACATCCTTGTAACCCTTTCTCCCTCGTGTTTACCGAGTTTCCCCTTAAATCCTCCTGTCTGTCTCAGCCACTCCATTAGGTAGGAATTTCCACATTCTCACCTCTCTGGGTAAACCTAATCAAACAGACCCACATACGAGGTGGGTGAGGCCCAGTTATGCCACTTGCTTCCCAAGCTATATGTTGCTATGAACCAGTAGCCGGATTTTGAAGACACTTTACTGACATTACTGTCAGCAATTTTGGGCCCCACACCTCAGGAAGGACATACTGGCACTGGAGCGGGTCCAGCGGAGATTCACACGGATGATCCCAGGAATGGTAGGCCTAACATACGATGAACGTCTGAGGATCCTGGGATTATATTCATTGGAGTTTAGGAGGTTGAGGGGAGATCTAATAGAAACTTACAAGATAATGAATGGCTTAGATAGGGTGGATGTAGGGAAGTTGTTTCCATTAGCAGGGGAGACTAGGACCCGGGGGCACAGCCTTAGAATAAAAGGGAGTCACTTTAGAACAGAGATGAGGAGAAATTTCTTCAGCCAGAGAGTGGTGGGTCTGTGGAATTCATTGCCACAGAGGGCGGTGGAGGCCGGGACGTTGAGTGTCTTTAAGACAGAAGTTGATAAATTCTTGATTTCTCGAGGAATTAAGGGCTATGGAGAGAGAGCGGGTAAATGGAGTTGAAATCAGCCATGATTGAATGGTGGAGTGGACTCGATGGGCCGAATGGCCTTACTTCCGCTCCTATGTCTTATGGTCTTATGTACATTCAAACGCTTTTTAAAATCACACTATAATATTCCTGAATTCTGGACTCTTGCTCGGACTTCTGAGAAGGCCTTGCCTTGTCTTTCACTGGTCCTTGCTCCAAGGGTTGGCTGCACCATGAACAATCTTTCTCTACTGATTTCTGTTCTTTGCTTCCCTCACTGCCTGTTCCAAGGAGGCCAGTCCACATTCTAATATTATGCATCCATGCCATCTTGGATCGGCCTTGGGCACCTTTGCCTTGTATTATCCCTTTTTCCAAACACGCTCCCTCCTGTTCACATCATGTCCGTGAGCTTCCTTGATATCACTGCCTCAGATTCCGGTGGCAAAAATAGGAAGGCAGATTATCATTTGAATGGGAACTGCACGGTGAGACCTTGCTGACCGCGCATATGAAATGAAAATCGCTTATTGTCACAAGTAGGCTTCAAATTAAGTTAGTGTGAAAAGCCCCTAGTTGCCACATTCCGGTGCCTGTTCGGGGAGGCTGGTACGGCATAACAGTAAGCAGAAAGTAAGCGTGCAGGTACAGCAGGCAGTAAAGAAGGCAAATGGTATCTTGGCCTTCATAGCGAGAGGATTTGACTACAGGAATAGGGATGCTTTACTACAATTGTCTCGGGCATTGGTGAGGCCACACCTGGAGTATTGTGAGCAGTTTTGGTGTCCTTATCTGAGGAAGGATGTTCTTGCTATGGAGGGAGTGCAGCAAAGATTCCGCAGGCTGATTCCTGGGATGGTGGAACTGGCATGTGAGGAGAGACTAAGTCAGTTAGGATTATTGGAGTTTAGAAAAGTGAGAGAGAATCTCAAGAGTCAACCACATTGCTGTGGGTCTGGAGTCACATGTAGGCCAGACCGGGTAAGGATGGCAGATTTCCTTCCCTAAAGGACATTAGTGAAACGGATGGGTTTTTACGACAATTGGCAATAGTTTCATGGTCATTAGATTTTTAATTCCAGATTTTAATAGAATTCAAATTTCACCATCTGCCCTGGCAGGATTCGAACCCGGGTCCCCAAAGCATTACCCTGGTTTCTGGTTTACACGTCCAGTGACAATACATATAGAACATACAGTGCAGAAGGAGGCCATTCGGTCCATCGAGTCTGCGCCGACCCACTTAAGCCCTCACTTCCACCCTATCCCCATCACCCAATAACCCCTCTTAACCTTTTTGGTCACTAAGGGCAATTTATCATGGCCAATCCACCTAACCTGCACGTCTTTGGACTGTGGGAGGAAACCGGAGCACCCGGAGGAAACCCACACACACACGGGGAGGATGTGCAGACTCCGCACAGACAGTGACCCAGACGGGAATCGAACCTGGGACCCTGGCGCTATGAAGCCACAGTGCTAACCACTATGCTACCCTGCCGCCCACTAATATCTCCTTATCTCTGTCCGAAATGGTTTACCCTGAATCCTCAGACTGTGACCCCTAGTCCTGGACACACCCAACATTGGTAACATCTTCCCTGCATCTACCCTGTCAAGTCCTGTTAGAATTTTATACGTCTCTATGAGATCCCCCCTTATTCTTCTGAACTCCAGCGAGAACAATCCTAACCTAGTCAATCTCTCCTCATATGACAGTCCCGCCATCCCTGGAATCAGTCTGGTGAACCTTCGCTGCACTCCCTCGAGAGCAAGAACATCCTTCCTCAGAGAAGGAGACCAAAACTGCCCACAATACTCCAGGTGTGGCCTCACCAAGGCCCTGTACAATTGCAGTAACATATCCCTGCTTCTATACTCGAAACCTCTCGCAATGAAGGCCAACATATCATTAGCCTTCTTTACCGCCTGCTGGATTAACATCAGTAGAGATGCAGTCAGTAACACAGGGTGCTGGGGGGGTGGGGGGTGAGATGGGAAGAGGGGTTACTGAGTGGCAGCAGGAGGGAGCTGGGTTATCGTTAGAGATACAGTCAGGGAGCCCTCCCCTGCACCTCTGTTAATGAGGCTGCAGTGGAAAGTAGATGAACAATTTTAGAACAGGATGCTCCAGTGTGAACTGTACGTGGTTCTCTCATTTTCAGTACATATTCTGATTGGGGAATTCTATGAAAATCACTGGAGGAAAAACATATGCAGAGAATGAGCAGAAAAGAATGCTAGATATTGGATTAGTTTCTTGGAAAGATTAAACTAAGATTCTATTGTATCAGTAATGGTGGCACTGTGATAATGTTCCTGGACTACTACTCCAGATGAGTTGATTCCCATCATGGCCGATGGGGAATTAAGTTCTATTAAGGAAATAAAATCTGGAATACATAACTACGCACAGTAATGGTGACTATGAAATGACTGTATTTTTGAAAAAAAACCATCCAGTTTAAGTCCTTTAAGGATGTCCTTTGAGGAAATCTGCCACTCTTACCAGGCCTGGACTTTTTTGTGACTCAAGAATCCACAGCAATGTGGGAAACATTTAACCGCTCTCCGAAATGCCCGAGCAAGACACTTAGTGTATTCAAGAAGGTGCCTCACCATCACCTTTGAGAAGGTGTAGGAGAGATGATGGGGGCAATCTCACCAAAAGAAATCAGAGTCCCTTTCCATTTCATTTCATTTCATTCTAGGCGTGATGAGCAGGGTCGTTCCCGGTGCTTTCTAACCGCACTCTGTTGCTGCTTCAGGTCCCGGTAGGGTGCCCCCCCACCCCCCTCCCCAAGGCCACACTCAGTCATTTCCTGCCCCAAGGAGCTCCATTCATTGTAGGAAGAGATTGGGAAGCCATTTTTAAATTAGATAAACATGTGGGAGAAAGGAATAGAAGGATATATTGATAGGGAGGGCAGTTAGGGTTAGGCTAGTGACATTCAGATCCCATGAACAGCATTTCAAAACATTAAAATTAGAAGTCTTTCAAGAAGTCTTCCAAAAGCAAGGAAGTGATGCCACGCCTCTACAAATCATTGGTCAGACCACATTTGGAGTAGTGTGTTCAGTTATGGAATCATAGAATTTACAGTGCAGAAGGAGGCCATTCTGCCAATCGAGTCTGCACCGGCCCTTGGAAAGAGCACCCTACCCAAGCCCACACCTCCACCCTATCCCCGTAACCCCACCTAACCTTTTTTGGACACGAAGGGCAATTTAGCACGGCCAATCCACCTAACCTGCACATCTTTAGACTGTGGGTGGAAACCGGAGCACCCGGAGGAAATCCACACAGTTCTGGACACCTTATTTAAGGAAGGATGTTAAATCCCTGGAGTGAGTGCAGAGGAGATTTCCTAGAATGGTACCGGGATTGAGGAATCTTAGATACAAGGAAAGATTGGGGAAATTGGGCTTGTTCTCCTTGGAGCAGAGAAGATTAAGAGACAACTTTTTGAGATGTTCAAAATTCTGAACAATTTTGACAGGGTAAAGAAGGATATTCTGTTTCCACTAGTTGGTCAGTCAGTGACTAGGGTCACAATTTCAGGATGGTCAGCAAGAGAGCCAGGAACGAGATGTGGAGAAACTCCTTTACTCAGAGAGTTGTCGGGGTTTGGAATGCGCTGCCTGGGAGCGTGGTGGAGGTGGATTCCATAGGAGGTTACAAAAGAGAGATGGATATATATTAGAAAGTGATGAATTTAGAGGGCTAAGGAGATAGGGCTGGGGAATGGGAGTAGCTAGGTTGCTCTTTTGGGAGCCAGTGCAGACACAATGGGCCGAATGGCCTCCATCTGTACTGTAAATAACCAAACAACAAATGAGCACTGCTGCAAAGATCATCTGTTTGAGAACACTTCAGAAAGAGGGGATGCATAAAAACAGAAGTCTAGAAGTTATTTGCAGAAATATGAAAGTTTAGCATCCTTGCATGATACAATATGGTCATCCTTTTCGGCCAAATGGCTGGTAACCTGCACTTACAGAGCATTTCTTGCTAATAGTATTTATTACAACTCTGCAGAGTCTGCAAGTTGAAAAGGAAGAGAGGGGTGAGTGAGAGGCACAAATACTCCCTCCCCTTTCTTATACTGAACAGTCCATACAAAGCAGGGCGACACAGTAGCACAGTGGGTAGCACTGATGCTTCACAGCTCCAGGGTCCCAGGTTCGATTCCCGGGCTTGCGTCACAGTCCGTGCGGAGTCTGCACGTTCTCCCCGTGTCTGCGTGGGTTTCCTCCGGGTGCTCCGGTTTCCTCCCACAAGTCCCGAAAGACGTGCTGTTAGGTGAATGGGACACTCTGAATTCTCCCTCCCTGTACCCGAATGGGCGCCGGAGTGTGGCGACTAGGGGATTTTCACAGTAACTTCATTGCAATGTTAATGTAAGCCTACTTGTGATACTAATAAAGATTATTATTCTTATTTTTATTATTGCTCAACAGAAGGAAATGGGAAATAATTCAGGATGCCCACTTACTATCCGACAGTATCTCATATGCCTCTGCAATCTCCTTAAACTTCTGCTCTGCAAATTCCTTATTATCTGGATTCTTGTCAGGATGCCATCGCAGTGCCAATTTCCGGTAACTAAGGTGGGGGGGGGGAGAGAGGTAGGCGGGAGGAATGGAACATTTCAATTACAACAGGGTCATTATTCCTCAAACTTGTGGGATTTTGGCTGAGGCCGTGTCCTATTGAAGAATGTGTTCACCCACCTACGTTCAAGAACTGCACATGTGCTCTTGTGGCCAACCTCTCGCCCGTCCACCCTCTGTGAAACCGAGTTCATCCAAAACTCTGCTGTCTGCACTCAAATCCCATTCACCCATCAATTCCACCGCCCCGCCCCACCCTTCCCCACCACTACCCTTCCCCACCACTACCCATCCCAGTTCCGTCAAGGATTGTAAAGTTCCCGTCTCCACTATGGCTGCAGCTCTACCCGTTTCTGTAATCATCTCCAGCTCTGCACCCCTCGCTCAGAGAGCAATTCCGTCCCAATTCAGGGCCGGGATTCTCCCCTACCCGGCGGGGCGGGGGATCCCGGCGAGATGGAGTGGCGGGAACCACTCCGGCGTCGGGCCGCCCCAAAGGTGCGGAGGTCCGCACCTTTAGGGACCAAGCACTCACCGTGAGGGGCAAGGCCCGCGCCGGAGTGGTTTCCGCTCCACCGGCTGGCGTGGAAGGCCTTTGGCGCCACGCCAGCCGGGGCCGAAAGGACTTCGCCGGGCGACGGAAGTCCGCGCATGCGCAGGAGCGTCAGCGGCCGCCATCCCCGTGCAGGGGCTTGGTCTCTTACGCGTCGGCCATCGCGGAGGCTGTGGCCGAGGCGGAGGGAAAAGAGTGCCCCCACGGCACAGGCCCGCCCGCGGATCGGTGGGCCCCGATCGCGGGCCAGGCCACCGTGGGAGCACCCCCCGGGGCCAGGCCGCCCCACGTCCCCCCCCCCCCCCCAGGACACCGGAGCCCGCCCGCGCCGCCAGCCCCGCCGGTAAGGTAGGTGGTTTGATTCACGTCGGCGGGCCTGGCATGACAGCAGCGGGACTTCGGCCCATCGCGGGCCGGAGAATCGCCAGGGGGGGGGGGGCGCCAACCAGCGCGGCATGATTCCCGCCCACGCCGAATCCCAGCGGCGGCGGGATTCACGCCACCCCCCCCCCCCCCCCCCCCCCGGTGATTCTCCGACCCAGCGGGGGGTCGGAGAATCCCGCCCCCGTCTCTTGTACATTGCCCATTTGAATCTCTCTGTAGTGTAATGGGTTGATATAGTAGTTACAGTAATGAGTGATGTAGATCGACCATGAGGTTAACAGTGTGCATCAGCAGCCTTTTACGAGAGACAGCACTTGGGAGAGATTTGCCTGCCCAGTAGCTCATCATGAATATAATACACATAGTGTAAATAAACCAGTTTGAAGTGATTACCCAAATCAGACTTCTGTCTCCCAGATAAGGTACACACCACCAGTAAGTGAAGCGCTCTCCGTTACTGGCCGAACCACCAAGTTCTGGTATTTCCTCCCTAAACCTGTCGCCCTCCTTTGAGGCACTCCTTTAAACCTGCCTCTTCCACCCAGGCTTTGGTCACCTGCTCTACTGCACAGTAAGAAGTCTTACAACACCAGGTTAAAGTCCAACAACAGGTTTGTTTCGAATCACTAGCTTTCGGAGCACTGCTCCTTCACCAGGTGAGTGATGACTCGCCTGATGACTCACCTGAGGAAGGAGCAGTGCTCCGAAAGCTAGTGATTCGAAACAAACCTGTTGGACTTTAACCTGGTGTTGTAAGGCTTCTTACTGTGCTCACCCCAGTCCAACGCCGGCATCTCCACATCATCTGCTCCACTGCAACTTGGGATGTTTTAAATCTTTACAAGCACTGTATATAAGTGCAAATAATTGTTTCTGTTATCAAGTATTGGCTTTGGACTTTATGATGGAAATATTTTTTTGAAACTTAATAGAAAATTCTGGAAAAGCTGAGCAGATCTGGCAGCATCTGTGGAGAAAGGATCAGAGTTAACATTGAGTCCAGCATGACCAAACATAGTCATAGGACCATAGAATTCCCACAGTGCACAAGGAGACCATTCAGCCCATCGGGTCTACACGACCCCCTGAAAAAGAGCACCCTCCCTCGGCCCACTTCCCTGCCCTCTCCCCATAACCCCACCCAAACCGGCACATCTTTGGACACCAAGGGGCGATTGATCACGGCCAATCCACCCAAATTGCACACCTTTGGGCTGTGGGAGGAAACCGGAGCACCCGGAGGAAGCCCACGCAGACAGGGGGGAAATGTGGAAAATCCACACAGTCACCCAAGACCGGAATTGAACCTGGGTCCCAGCCACTGTGCCGCCCCATATTAGACTAGAAACGTTAACTCTGTTTCTCGCGCCAACAGATGCTGCCAGATCTGCTGAGGTTTTCTGTTTTGACTTCAGATTTCCAGCATCTGCAGGACTTATCTTTTATGAGGTTTTTGTTCTCTCCTTTGCACCTTGTAGTGGCACATCAATGTGCAAGTCACGTTTAAGGGGTTATTATCGACAGGCACACGGGAGATTTCTACACTGCAGCCATATTTGGCTCAGGCTGCCCGTTGGGCAAAGATATGTTTTAGACGTGTGAGAGGATCCCACTCCATCAGATCAGCTCATTGGAATGAACCTCAGCTGGCCGTGGAGAGATCGGCTCCTCCCCCTGGCTGCACTCACACCGCCACTAGAGCTGACCAACCTTTCTAACTCCAACCTGGACACTCTGCCTGTCGGGTACCGGAATCACCACTTGCCATGCTATTCAATTGGTTTGGGACCATGGTAGGAACAACTTTGGGCCCAATCTGCAGTTCAGGCCTCATTCTGGAAGAGAGTGGGGGGGGGTTTCAGCAACTCTGATTGGACGTATTCCTTGCAGTTTCATCACATGGCCTCCTGTGGTGGTATGCATTAGGGGTCATGTGGGACTGTGAAGCCGAGATGCTATTGGCTGACAGATCCCGGGTCCTGGTTGGCTGCCGACTCCTGGCTCCGCCCTGAAGGCGGAGTATAAGCACCCGAGCTTCTCCCTGCAGCTTCATTCTGTTGCTGAGCTGCTGGGGACAAGCATCGCTTAATAAAGCCTGGATCGACTTCACGTCTCGTCTCTCGTAAGTCATTGTGCGCTACACCTCCTACATGTCATGTTTCTGCAATGACACAAAAGCACCACTAATAAGGGGATTGGTTAAACATTGTGGGTTCATTTATTTAGACTAGGCACAGGGGAGGACATGGATAGGAAGCTTGAAGACACACTGTGCTGTGCTCTGCTTAAAGTCAAAGGGAAAAATAAAACTGGATCGTATGACACACTTCCTTTCTCGTGATGTCATGCTGCAATTACCTGCCCTAACACTTTTGCAATTGGTCCATTCTCATGGCGCAACATCTTTTCACAAGCAATCAGAAAGTGAGGACTCGTGATTACCCAAGTGGATGATTCAGGACTATCAAAGCCCCCCCCCCCCCCTCCCGATTTACAATAATTTGTTTTTTTAAATTTAGAGTACCCAATTCATTTTTTCCAATTAAGATGCAATTTAGCGTGGCCAATCCACCTACCCTGCACATCTTTGGGTTGTGGGGTCGAAACCCACGCAAACATGGGGAGAATGTGCAAACTCCACACGGACAGAGACCCGGGGCCGGGATCGAACCTGGGACCTTGGCGCCGTGAGACTGCAGTGCTCACCACTGAGACACCGTGCTGCCCTGATTTACAATAATTTTAAGCTAATACACCGAGATCTAAGGAATGAATAAAAACATTTCTTTAATGTTCTATTGATTTTTCTCCTTTACTTCCACGCTCACAGCTGTACCCTGGAAATTAATCCTCAACTCCTATAGGCCCCCAGGATAATCCTGGAGCGTTGGCAACCTCGCGGCCTCACCCCTCATCCATTCACAGGAAGAGGAGGAGGCCATTCAGCCCTCCTGCCTGCTCCGCCATTCAATGAGATCATGGTTGGATCTGCAACCTACCTCCATACGCTCGAGTTTGCCCATATCCCTTAAATAACAAAACTCAATCAATCTCAGATCAAAACTGACAATTGACTCAGCATCAAGTGTTATTTGTAGAAGAGAGCTCCAAACTTTTATTACCCTTTGATTGTAGAAGTGTTTGCTAATCTCACTCCCAAGTAGTTCTGTCTCCACTTTTTGGACCATGCTCCCTAGTCCCAGATTCTCAATTTGTGTAAATACGTTTTCCCTCTCTCCCTATCAGTTAGGAATATAGGAACAAGAGTAGGCCATTCGGCCCATCAAACCTGTTCCGCCATTCAATATGATCATGGCCATAACAGCCATTTCAATAACTTTTATACCCACTATCCCCATAGCCCTTTACATTATGGCTAATTAGAAATCTATCAATCTCGGGGGGGGGGGGGGGGGGGGGGTGCAGCATGGTGACGCTGTGGTTAGCACTGCTGCCTCACAGCGCTGAAGACCCGGGTTTGATCCCGGCCCTGGGTCACTGTCCGTGTGGAGTTTGCACATTCTCTCCATGTTTGCGTGGATCCTATCCCCACAACCCAAAGATGTGCAGGGTGGGTGATTGGCCACGCTGAATTGCCCCTTAATTAGGGAAGAAAAAAAATTGGGTACTCTAAATTTATCTTTAAAAAAGAAATCTATCAATCTCTACTTTAAATATACGCAATGACGGAGCTTCCATAGGCGGCTATGGTAGTGAATTCCAAAGATTCACCACCCCCGTGGAAATAAATTACTCATTTTGGTTCTATTTTGTTTTGAAATTGTGCCCCCTAGGTCTAGACGCCCCAATCAAGGAAAACATCTTTCCTGCATCTACCCTGTCTATTCCTTAAAGTATTTCTTGGTTTCAATGGGATCACCTCTTATTCTTCCAAACTCGAGAGAATACAGGCCCCGTTTGCCCAATCGCTCCTCATAAATCCGTCATCCCCGGAACAAGTCTAGTAAGCCTTATCGCACTCCCTTCTCTGGCAACAATATCCTTTCTGAGGAAAGGGGACAAACAACTGCACAGAAGTACTCCAGTTACGGTCTAAACAAGCTCCTAGACAATTGAAGGAAGACCTCACCACTCCTGTACTCAAATCCTCTTGCGATAAAGGTGAACATAGGGGCGCACGGTAGCACAGTGGTTAGCACAGTTGCTTCACAGCTCCAGGGTCCCAGGTTCGATTCCCGGCTTGGGTCACTGTCTGTGCCGAGCCTGCACGTTCTCCCCGTGTGTGCGTGGGTTTCCTCCGGGTGCTCCGGTTTCCTCCCACAGTCCAAAGATGTGCAGGTTAGGTGGATTGGCCATGCTAAATTGCCTTTAGTATCCAAAAAGGTTAGGTTAGGTGGGGTTGCTGGGTTGTGGAGATAGGGTGGAGGTGGGGGCTTAGGTAGGGTGCTCTTTCCAAGGGCTGGTGCAGACTCGATGGGCCGAATGGCCTCCTTCTGCACTGTAAATTCTATGATTCTATGATTTCATTAGCCTTTCTAACAGCCCGCTGCACCTGCATGTTAGCCTTCAGTGACCTATGGACAAGACACCCAGGTCCCTTTGTACATCTACACTTTATACTTTCTTACCATTTAGGAAATACTTCAGAGCTCTGAATAAATCACCTCTTAAGCTTCAGAAATCTTCAGAAATATAACCCTATTTTGTGTAAACCTGCCTCATAATTAAACCCTTTGGATCCACGTATTATTCTGGTAAATTTTCAAGGCACTCCCTCCAAGGTCAATGCATCGTTCCTTTGTTGCGGTATTCAGGAACCCATCACAGGCTCTAAAGTTTTTTTTAACCCCTCCATAGGAAGTGGGACATCGCTGGCCGGGCGAGAATTTATTGCTCATCCTCAGTTGCCCTCGAGAAGGTAGCAATGAGGGCAGCACGGTGGCACAGCGGTTAGCACTGTTGCCTCACGGCTCCGAGGACCTGGGTTCGATCCCAGCCCCGGATCACTGCCCGTGTGGAGTTTGCACATTCTCCCCGTGCAACCCAAAGATGTGCAGGGTAGGTGGATTGGTCACGCTAAAATTGCCCCATAATCGGGGGGAAAAATGAATTAGATACTTTAAAATTAAAAAAAAAGAGAAGGTGGTAACCTTTTTGAACCACTGGAGTCCATGTGGTGTAGGTACAGACCCACGGGGTGAAGGAATGGCCAATATATTTCCAAGTGAGGATGGTACACTGATTGGCGGGGACCTTGCAGAAGGCAATGTTCCCATGTATCTGCTGCACTTGTCCTTCTGGGTGGTAGAGGTTACAGGCTTGGGAGTTGCTGTATTGAATCTTGTAGATGGGACACACTGCAATCACTATGTGTCAGTGGTGGAGGGAGTGAATGTTTATCCAATTATCCATTTTGGTAGGAATAACAGCAAAAGGGATTATTATTTAAATGATAAAATATTAAAACATGCCGCTGTGCAGAGAGACCTGGGTGTGCTAGTGCATGAGTGGCAAAATGTTGGTTAACAGGTGATTAAGAAGGCAAATGGAATTTTGTCCTTCATTGCTAGAGGGATGGAGTTTAAGACTAGGGAGGTTCTGCTGCAATTGTATAAGGTCTTAGTGAGGCCACACCTGGAGTATTGTGTTCAGTTTTGGTCTCCTTACTTGAGAAAGGACGTACTGGCACTGGAGGGTGTGCAGAGGAGATTCACTAAGTTAATCCCAGAGCTGAAGGGGTTGGATTACGAGGAGGGGTTGAGTAGACTGGGACTGTACTCGTTGGAATTTAGAAGGATATGGAGGGATCTTATAGAAACATATAAGATTATGAAGTAAATAGATAGGATAGATGCGGGCAGGTTGTTTCCACTGGCAGGTGAAAGCAGAACTAGGGGGCATAGCCTCAAAATAAGGGGAAGTAGATTTAGGACTGAGTTTAGGAGGAACTTCTTCACCCAAAGGGTTGTGAATCTATGGAATTCCTTGCCCAGTGAAGCAGTAGAGGCTCCTTCATTAAATGTTTTTAAGATAAAGATAGATAGTTTTTTGAAGAATAAAGGGATTAAGGGTTATGGTGTTCCGGCCGGAAAGTGGAGCTGAGTCCACAAAAGATCAGCCATGATCTCATTGAATGGCGGAGCAGGCTCGAGGGGCTAGATGGCCTACTCCTGCTCCTAGTTCTTATGTTCTTTATGTTATGTGGATGGAGTGTCAATTAGTGGGCTGCTTTGTTCTGGATGGTCTTGAGCGTTGTTTGAGCTGCACTCATCCAAGCATGTGGAGAGAATTCCATCACACTCCTGACTTGTGTCTCGTGGATGGTGGGCATGCTTTGGGGACTCAAGAGGCGACTTACTTGCCGCAGAACACCCAGCCTCTGACCTGCTGTTGTAACCACTGTACTTGTATGGGTAGTCCAGTTCAGTTTATGGTCAGTGGTAATCCCCAGGATGTTGATCGTCTAACCAGGATTTTATACAGCTGTGGCATAACCTCTAACCCTTTGTACTACAAAGCTCTAGGTACAGGGGCCAGATACAAGCTGTAAGGCATGTAGGAAAGTGGACTTAAAGCCACAACCAGGTCAGCTATAATCCTTTACTGAATGGCGTAGCAGGCTCGAGAGTGGAGGGGGGGTGGGCCTTGGGTTACTGCTGCTCCTAATTCTTATGCTGCCAGGTGGCCCATTCTCCCACAGAAGTGTGGTCAACCTCGGGAACTGGCTTCCTAGCAGTTAGGATCAATTCATTCAAATGCAAATTGGATGGAGTTCTTTTGGAAAATAAAGTTTTAGGATTACAGTACGAGCAAAATGGGAGACCTGACAGGTGGTGCATGTAGGGCGATTCGGGTAAAACGGGTGACCCTCGGTCCCAATGCTCCACTATGATGCCTTGCCTCATGTCTGGGTCTGTTATTGACTAATGGGTAGAGATTGATTAGTCAACATCTCCATTACCGTTGTACCAGGTGAGTACCAGGAGGATGGTTCAGAGGTGATTTAGATCTTTTCTCTTCCAACATTTTATCATGTTCCAGACCACAGTATAAGTATGGGCACTAAGGTAACTTATAGACACATAAAGCAGCGGTGGTCAGTATGTATCTAGGGGGAGAGCGACACAGATACTTACGCCTTTTTAATGTCTTCCGGAGAGGAATTGTGAGGGACTCCCAAGATATTGTAATAGTCCACCATTTCCTCCACAGCTGTTCCGGCTGCAAGACAAAAAAAAAATTGGAAGCCAAATTTAATTTAATGATACCTGCTCATAACAGTAACATTCTCATCCTGGTTTTCAAATGAACTCTTACCAACTTTTACAGATGCACCATAGAAAGCATCCTATCGGGCTGCATCACAGCCTGGTATGGCAACTGCTCGGCCCAAGACCGCAAGAAACTTCAGAGACTCGTGAACACAGCCCAGTCCATCACACAAACCTGTCTCCCATCCATTGGCTCTGTCTACACCTCCCGCTGCCTTGGGAAAGCGGGCAGCATAATCAAAGACTCCTCCCACCCGGCTTACTCACTCTTCCAACTTCTTCCATCGGGCAGGAGATACAAAAGCCTGAGAACACGCACGAACAGACTCAAAAACAGCTTCTTCCCCGCTGTTACCAGACTCCGAAACGACCCTCTTATGGACTGACTTGATTAACACTACACCCCTGTCTGCTTCACCCGATGCCGGTGTTATGTAGTTACATTGTGTACCTTGTGTTGCCCTATTATGTATTTTCTTTTCTTTTCTCTTCATGTACTTAATGATCTGTGTGAGCTACTCGCAGAAAAATACTTTTCACTGTACCTCGGTACACGTGACAATAAATAAAATCAAAATTCCTCAATGGCCTCACCTCCTCCCAATTTCTGTAACTTCTTCCAGCCCCACAATCCTCCCAGGATCTCCGTTCCCCCTCCGATTCAGGCGTCTTGCACATCGCCGATTTCCATCGCTCCACATTGGTGACCGCAAGCTCCCTAAACCCCTCTGTCACTCTCTCATTCTTTAACGGCGCTCCTTAAAACTCGTTTTCTAAGCTTTGGGTCATCTGTCCAAATATCTCCTTGTGTGGCGCAGTGTCAAATTTCTGCCTGATCATGCTCGTGTGAAGTGTCCTGCGACGTTATACTGCATTCGAGGCGTTACAGAAATGCAATTTTGCATTTTGTTTATATTAAAAGTGCAGTTCTGCGGAGCTAAAGAACAGGCAGTGTGATATTGGGCCCAATTCTTCCCAAAAAAATTCAAAGTTAATTTGCGGCAGATTTTTCAGGGAGTTTAGCCGGCGAGTTCCCCACCGCTATTCAATGACACTTAGTCACTTTTTTGGCCCCAGAGAGTTTATCACAGGTTTAGCCCACACTTAGAATTATATTTAGCACTGGGGAACTGAACTCCGAGATCGGGCCACCATTTTGAATGGGTGCCCCGATCTCTAAGTGAGCTTGTGGGTCACCCCCGCTAATGGGCAATGTCAACCCTCACACACATGAACACTACCCCACACCCCGCAAGTGAGGACAACCCGCTATGGGGTCCCTGGGGGTCTCCATCCTTCAGGACCACCCCCCCCCCCGCACCACACAACCCCCTTACAGAATCTCTTTCCTTCTAGGACCCTCACCCATCACCCACCCAACCTCCCTGAGGCCCCTACTTACCTGCCCAGCACTCCCTGGCAGTGCTCCTTGCTGCCTTGGCAGTGCCATCCGGGCACCTTGTCAGTGCCATGGTGGCAGTACCAAGGTGCCAGCTGGGCAGTGCCAAGGTGCCCATGTTCCAGGGGGAGGGAGCCACCCTTCACTTACCCTGACCACCCTGGGGTCTCCGGGGGCCAGGGAGAACTCCCCAAGTGCCGTTCCGCCCAGTCCAAGGCTGTGTGTACCAGCACCGATCGCCACCCGGCTGCAGCCTCCCTGGGGAGGCTGGAGAATCGGGGGAGGCCAGTGTATCCCGCGCAGGTAGGTCGTAAGTAACCTACTTACGACCTATTCCCACAAGCGTCATTCGGTCCTGCCCATTTGAGGCAGAGTTCTGACTCTGATGTCTCGTGGGTCTTCGGAGAATCCGGGAGGTGCAGAGCCTGTCGGGAGGCTCATTGGAGGCCTTTGCCGGGATTCTCCGGCCGCGTTGCACTGAAACGAGAGCCCAACGTAGCCGGAGATTCATGCCCAGTGTCTCTTCCAGACCAGCAGGGGGCTGAAACCAGAGAATGGGCTCTTCTGCTGTTCAGTCAGGGACACAGCATGCAGTCTGTGGGAGGGATCTCATATCAGTGGGTAAACACATCTTTAAAAAGGTGTGAAAATACTCGTATTGCTTCACAGCTCCAGGGTCCCAGGTTCGATTCTGGCTTGGGTCACTGTCTGTGCAGAGTCTGCACATCCTCCCCGTGTGTGCGTGGGTTTCCTCCGGGTGCTCTGGCTTCCTCCCACAGTCCAAAGGTGTGCAGGTTAGGTCGATTGGCCATGCTAAATTGCCCTTAGTGTCCAAAATTGCCCTTAGTGTAGGGTGGAGGTGTTGACCTTGGGTAGGGTGCTCTTTCCAAGAGCCGGTGCAGACTCGATGGGCCGAATGGCCTCCTTCTGCACTGTAAATTCTATGATAATCTATGATTAATCTAGGACAGAGGTTCGGCACAACATCGTGGGCCGAAGGGCCTGTTCTGCGCTGTATTTTTCTATGTTCTATATATAAGGCACTTTTCAGAACCCAAAGCACTTCACAGCATAACAAACACTTCCTTTTTCGAAGTGTGGTCCCTGGCGTAACGTTGGCAAACGTGGCATCTGATGTGCACACGGCAAGATTCATAGAATCCCTACAGTGCAGGTGGAGGCCATTCGGCCCATTGAGTCTGCACCGATCCTCCAAAGGAGCACTCTATCTAGGCCCACTCCCCCGCCCTATCCCCGTAACCCTGCACATTGATCATGGCCAATCTGCCTAACCAGCACAACTTTGGACTGTGGATTTTGCATCCCACAAGCAGCAATTTGATAATGACAAGATTGCAGCAGAGACAGTATTGTGTAATTTTCCCAGCATAAAAACAGGCCAATCTTTTTAATAATGATAATCTTTATTATTGTCACAAGTAGGCTTACATTAACACTGCAATGAAGTGACTGTGAAAATCCCCTAGTCGCCACATTCCGGCGTCTCTTCGGGTACACAGAGGGAGAATTCAGAATGTCCAATTCACCTAACAAGCACGTCTTTCGGGACATGTGGGAGGAAACCGGAGCACCCGGAGGAAACCCACGCAGACACGGGGAGAACGTGCAGCCTCCGCACAGCCAGTGACCCGAGCCGGGAAGCGAACCCGGGACCCTGGCACACTGAAGCAACAGCGGTAACCACAAATGGTCCAATCTGGTGGTAATACTCTGCACAAGCCTCGCCCTAGCAACATATCCTCTATGTATCTCTCAGTGGCATGTTTATCTAGCTTCCCTTTAATTACATCCATCAGGTACAACCTCTCAGTTTCTGGTGTCATTCAAGTAAATGGAAAAATGGACCAAATTTATGAACTGGGTAAAATGTATTAACCCAAAGGTAACCTTGTCATGAACCATGGAACCACACCAGTAAACAATTTGCCAGATAACCCAGGTTGCTGGGAGCGGGTGTGTTGTGTGTGTTTTTGGTGTTGATTGGGGCGGCAGGGAGCGAGAATAAACTAATTCATCCATCAATCAATAAATAAGTAATTAAATTAATAAATGAAGACTTGCATTTATACGATGCCTTGCACAACCATATCCTTAAGCACTACAGCCAATGAAATACTTTTAAATTGTAGTCACTGTTGGAATCAGCAACCAATTTGCTCACAACGAGCTTCCACAGACAACAAAGATCATAACCAAATAGTTTTAAGATGTTGGTTGAGCCGTTTTTTGGGGGGTGAAGACAGGTGTGTTAGGTGCTCAGGGAGCCCAGCAAATCACACCCATATGTTCTGGGCATGCCCGGCGCTGGAGGAATTTTGGAAGGGCGTAGCGAGGACGGTGTCGAGGGTGGTAGGATCCAGGGTCAAACCGGGCTGGGGGCTCGCAATATTTGGGGTTGCAGGGGAGCCGGGAGTGCAGGAGGCGAAAGAGGCCGGTATTCTGGCCTTTGCGTCCCTGGTAGCCCGGCAAAGGATTCTTCTTCAGTGGAAGGATGCGAGGCCCCCAAGCGTGGACTCCTGGATCAACGATGTGGCGGGGTTTATTAAATTGGAGAGGGTGAACTTTGCCTTAAGGGGATCGGTGCAAGGGTTTTTCAGGCGGTGGCAACCGTTCTTTGTCTACCGCTCTGCCAGGAAGTCCATGGTCAGCAGCAGCAGCAACCCGGGGAGGGGGGAGTTCTATTTTATTTTTGATTGTCTACACTGGGGGATCTGAGGGGGTGTATATATTTGCTATGTTTGCTGTGTGTTAATTCGGGGTGTTAATTTATTATTTATGTATAGGGGGATGGGGGGGTACGGGGTTGTTTTGTTTGCTTTTGTACTTAATTCTACTGGGTTCCTTTTACATTTTGTTGTTGATATTTTGTGAAAACTTTAATAAAAATTATTTTCAAAAAAAATGTTGGTTGAGGGATAAATTACAGCCAGGAGCACCGGGGAGAATTTCCCGTTTCCTCTTCTCAACGATGCGCCATGATGGTTTACATCCACCCGTGAGGGCCAGTGAGGGGCTGGTTTAGCACAGGGCTAAATCGCTGGCTTTGGAAGCAGACCAAGGCAGGCCAGCAGCACGGTTCGATTCCCGTACCAGCCTCCCCGAACAGGCGCTGGAATGTGGCGACTAGGGGCTTTTCACAGTAACTTCATTTGAAGCCTACTTGTGACAATAAGCAGGTTAAAGTCCAACAGGTTTGTTTCAATGTCACTAGCTTTCGGAGCACTGCTCCTTCCTCAGGTGAATGAAGAGGTATGTTCCAGAAACATATATATAGACAAATTCAAAGATGAAATGAAATGGAAATGAAATGAAAATCACTTATTGTCACAAGTCGGCTTCAAATGAAGTTACTGTGAAAAGCCCCGAGTCGCCACATTCCGGCGCCTGTTCGGGGAGGCTGGTACGGGAATCGAATCGTGCTGCTGGCCTGCTTTCAAAGCCAGCGATTTAGCCCTGTGCTAAACAGCCCCATGATGCCAGACAATGCTAGGAATGCGAGCATTAGCAGGTGATTAAATCTTTACAGATCCAGAGATGGGGTGACCCCAGGTTAAAGACGTGTGAATTGTCTCAAGCCAGGACAGTTGGTAGGATTTTGCAGGCCAGATGGTGGGGGATGAATGTAATGCGACATGAATCCCAGGTCCCGGTTGAGGCCGCATTCATGTGTGCGGAACTTGGCTATAAGTTTCTGCTCGGCGATTCTGCGTTCTCGCGCGTCCTGAAGCTAATGCTCGTATTCCAAGCATTGTCTGGCATCTTTGAATCTGTCTATATATATATGTTTCTGGAACATACCTCTTCATTCACCTGAGGAAGGAGCAGTGCTCCGAAAGCTAGTGTTTGAAACAAACCTGTTGGACTTTAACCTGGTGTTGTAAGACTTCTTACTGTGCTCACCCCAGCCCAACGCCGGCATCTCCACATCGTGACAATAAACGATTTTCATTTCATTTGATTTTCAGTGGACTTTCTTAAATCCAAAATATGGCACTTCCAACAGTGCACCGCACCTTCGGTGCGACACTGGGAACGTCAGCATTAACTTTGTACATAAGTCTCCGAATGGGACTAGAACACACAACTTCCTGACTCTGAGATGTGACTGCCACCAACTGAGCCATAACTATGGCTCTTTCAATCCTATCCCAAAGCCGCTCTTGTCCCCACCTCATCCTTCGTCTCATCCGACAGAAAAACTTCTGATTAGGCACGTGACAGCCTTCCGGACTTTATGATGAACTCTCTCCACCACTTTCACCGCATTTTTATTTCTATCATTTTATTTTCATTTATTCCATTGATCTGTTTTTCCCTCACCATTGTTCCACTCCCCTCCCACACTCCCTTTGGCAACTGTTCCTGTTACACACTGCTCTCCTTTGTTCTGCCATTCACACATTCTAATCTCTTTATGTGCTACTATCGGCGCCCTTCTTTGCCTTAATCACCCGCATTTACACTCCTTTTGTCTCCTGTCCTTGACATCCTTGTCTACCTCCACCTCTCGCTGGCTCCCTATCTAGCCCTGCCACTACAGTATAAATCTGACCATATTTCCAGTGTGGTTAGCACTGCTGCTTCACAGCGCCAGGGTCCCAGGTTCGATTCCCTGTCTGTGCGGGTCACTGTCTGTGCGGAGTCTGCACGTTCTCCCCGTGTCTGCGTGGGTTTCCTCCGGGTGCTCCGGTTTCCTCCCACAAGTCCCGAAAGACGTGCTTGTTAGGTGAATAGGACATTCTGAATTCTCCCTCAGTGTACCCGAACAGGTGCCGGAGTGAGGAGACTAGGGCCTTTTCACATTAACTTAATTGTAGTGTCAATGTAAGCCTACTTGTGACACTAATAAAGATTATAATTCGCTCCAGCTTCGACAAAGAGTCATCCAGACTCGGGACGTTAGCTCCCTTCTCTCTCCACAGATGCTGTCAGACCTCCTGAGATTGTCCAGTATTTTCTGTTTTTGTTTAAACCATAGCTGACGCAGTACATTATTTACTATAATTATACATACATTACATGAAATGCCATTACCTTATATATATATATATATATATATAAAAAATACAGTAGACACACTGCTCCAACGCCCCTGATCTCAGACAACTCAAATTCTTGGCCTCTATTTATGTCCTCACCACAGACAGTTATAAATATGCTGCACAGGCCAAGATTTGAAAGTGCAGCCAATCAACATTGAATAATGCATCCTGCTTCAGCCGAAACAAGACTCCGCGATCGTCTCCAGCACAGAGCTTGGTTCAGACAAGACCAAAATTCTTCACAGAAACAACAACTATAACTTGCATTTACGAAGCTCCTTTAATACAGTCAAATGTCCCAAGGCACTTAACGGGAGCATCATCAGACAAGAGCGCCGGTTGTGGTTGCTTGCAGTACTGGCTCACTGACAAGCTGAACCACCACTTAGACAAGACACAACGCAGGGCTGCCTTGCGTAACTGTATCAAAGAGCTTGGGATGGTGTACATGGTCAAGGAGAATCCCACGGCTTTTTATGCATCTATTAGGAGCAAGAGGGTCGCAAGAGAAAGAGTAGGCCCACTCAAGGACAGTGGAGGGATGGTATGCATGGAACCACAGGAAGTGGGTGAAATCCTTAATGAATACTTTATATTGGTATAATAATCTTCATTATAATAATAATAATCTTTATTATTGTCAGAAATAAGTGATGAAGTTACTGTGAAAACTCCCTGGTACTCACCAGGGAGAAGGACGGATGTTGAGGTCAGGGACAGGTGTGTGAACTCTCCTGAGAACATCAAATATCAAAGGAGGAAGTGTTCAGTATTCTAAATTGCATGAAGGTAGACAAGTGCCCGGGGTCAGATGGAATCTATCCCAGGTTTTTACGAGAGGCATGGGGAGAAATAGCTGGGACCTTAACAGATATCTTCACAGAGATTGGGAAAGAGATACAGGGGGGAAGGTGGTTTTGGATCCGGAGGGGGTAAATTATGTGTTTCGGGAGTTTTATAGTAAATTGTATCAATTGGAACCCCCAGGGGAGGAGGGTATGAAGCGATTTCTGGGGGGGGCTGGAGTTCCTGAGGATAGATGAGGAGTTGGTGGAAGGTTTGGGACCCCCAATTCGGCTGGGGGAGGTGAAAGAGGGATTGGGGGCGATGCAATCGGGTAAAGCCCAGGGAATAGATGGATACCCGGTGGAGTTTTATAAAACGTTTTCCGGGCTGTTGGGGCCACACCTGGTAAAGCTTTTTAATGAGTCAAAGGAGCTGGAGTTCTCCCCCCAACGTTATCGCAGGCATCAATTTCCCTTATTTTGAAGCGGGATAAGGATCCGGAGAGCTGTGGCTCGTATGGGCCAATCTCCCTGTTAAATGTAGATGCAAAATTGTTGGCCAAGATCTTGGCCATGCGCATAGAGGATTGTGTTCCGGAGGTAATAGGGGAGGACCAGACAGGATTTGTTAAGAGATGACACCTGACGTCCAACATTAGGCGGCTCTTAAATGTGATAATGATGCCTGCGTAGGGGCGCGAGGTCGAGGTGGCGGTGGCCAAGGATGCAGAAAAGGCCTTCGATCGGGTGGAGTGGAAATACTTATGGGATGTTCTGAGGTTTGGGTTTGGGCAGGGATTTGTGGAGTGGATCCAGGGAACTACAGGCCGGTGAGCCTTACGTCAGTGATAGGGAAATTACTGGAGAGAATTCTTCGAGACAGGATCTACTCCCATTTGGAAGCAAATGGACGTATTAGCGAGAGGCAGCACGGTTTTGTGAAGGGGAGGTCGTGTCTCACTAACTTGACAGAGTTTTCGAAGAGGTCACAAAGATGATTGATGCAGGTAGGGCAGTGGATGTTATCTATATGGACTTCAGTAAGGCCTTTGACAAGGTCCCTCATGGCAGACTGGTACAAAAGGTGAAGTCACACGGGATCAGGGGTGAGCTGGCAAGATGGATACAGAACTGGCTAGGTCATAGAAGGCAGAGAGTAGCAATGGAAGGGTGCTTTTCTGATTGGAGGGCTGTGACTAGTGGTGTTCCGCAGGGATCAGTGTTGGGACCTTTGCTGTTCGTAGTATATATAAATGATTTGGAGGAAAATGTAACTGGTCTGATTAGTAAGTTTGCAGACGACACAAAGGTTGGTGGAATTGCGGATAGCGATGAGGACTGTCAGAGGATACAGCAGGATTTAGATTGTTTGGAGACTTGGGCGGCGAGATGGCAGATGGAGTTTAATCCGGACAAATGTGAGGTGATGCATTTTGGAAGGTGTAATGCAGGTAGGGAATATACAGTGAATGGTAGAACCCACAAGAGTATTGACAGTCAGAGAGATCTAGGTGTACAGGTCCACAGGTCACTGAAAGGGGTGGAGAAGGTAATTAAGAAGATGTCATGTGAGAGTACCTTTAAGAAATGGATGTTTAAGCAATGTACCTTTAAGAAATGCAGTGATTTCAGAGTGTGGGTGGAGCTGGGCTTCAGCTCGGCCATTTTGAACTTTTAGTTTCAGAAAATCAGTCAACTGAAGTGTTGAAGGACGAATATCCTGGGATTTTTCCAGATTGTGTAGTAACAATGTCGCAAAGTCACAGGTTAAGACAAGAGCAGAAATCAAAGAGTGAAGATGAAATTGAAGTGCAATTATCAGAAACGATTTTTGATCGGATGGTTGAAAAAGAACAAGAACAGGTGGAGGATGAGGCGGATATTTTTAGTTCAGGAAAATTGGCGGAGTTACAACAGAAAGATGTAGAAATAAAACGGATGTATCAGAAAGCATATACGGAAGAGGAATCTGAGAGTATACCAGAGTGTTATTACCGTAAAAGTGTTGTCTTGATGAGAAAATGGAGGCCTGTACATATACAGGCGGATGAAAAGTGGACAGAAGTTCATCAAGTAGTATTGCCGGTAAGGTATAGAAAGGAGGTGTTGTGAGTTGCACATGAGTGAGAGGTCATTTGGGAATAAGGAAAACTCAAGCTAAAATCCAGAAACATTTTTATTGGCCTGGACGACATAAAGATGTAGTTAAATTTTGTCAATCATGTCACACATGTCAAATGATAGGGAAACTTCAAACAGTGATAAAACCAGCGTCCTTAATACCCATTCGAGCATTTGAGGAACCTTTTACGAGGGTCCTAATTGATTGTGTAGGACCGCTTCCTAAAACCAAAAGTGGGAATCAATATCTTTTGACTATAATGGATATGTCTACTAGGTTTCCAGAGGCCATTCCAGCTAAAAGGATTGTGGAGGAGTTACTTAAATTCTTTACCAGATATGGACTACCCACAGAAATTCAATCAGATCATAGATCGAACTTTACTTCAAAGTTATTCAAAGAAGTTATGGATAGCTTAGGAATAAAACAATTTAAATCAACTGCGTACCATCCAGAATCTCAGGGAGCATTAGAAAGGTGGCATCAGACATTAAAGACAATGTTGAGGGTGTATTGTCAAGATTATCCAGAGGATTGGGATAAAGGAATCCCATTTGTATTGTTTGCAATTAGGGATGCACCGAATGAGTCTACCAAATTTAGTCCTTTTGAACTAATTTTTGGTCATGAGGTAAGAGGACCACTTAAATTGATTAAGGAAAAATTGGTGGGTGAGAAATCGGAAATTACACTATTGGATTATGTGTCAAATTTTAGGGAACGATTAAATAGAGCAGGTGAATTGGCTGGACAACATTTGAAAGTTGCACAAAATGTGATGAAACGGGTAGCAGACAAGAAATCCAAAGTTCGTAGTTTTGCCAGTGGGGGTAAAGTTTTAGTGTTGTTACCAGTGGTAGGTGAGCCTTTAAAAGCTAGGTTTTGTGGACCGTATCAGATTGAAAGGAAATTAAGTGAGGTGAATTATGTGGTAAAAACACCAGATAGAAGGAAGACTCACCGAGTGTGTCATGTGAATGTGCTTATGATGCACGATCAATAACTACTAAAACGAGGTTGTAGCACAACTGAAGGCTTTAATAGACTAGAACTGTTCCCCAGCAGCTCAGGTACAAAATGAGGGCTGCTGGGACGGCACTGGTTCTTATACCCCGCCTATCAGGGCAGAGCTACATACTATACAGCCAATGGTAAACCCCCAGGTTTAACCAATGGAACTTCAGCCTCTCGGGTACTGCAATACCTGATAATACCACATTCACCCCCGTTACAAAATCCGGCGGGGGTGGTGGCAAGTGGCTACAACTGTATTCAACATGGTATGATCAGATATGGAGGTACCGTGATACCTCCTTACAGTGTTTAGAGGATATTTACAGTCATGGCAGATATATGCAGTCAGTGTTTATTATTTACAGTTACAGATCGGTTAAAATGAAGCAATCAGTCGGTCGGGTGCCCTGTTCGTCCTCTGGGATTGTCTGAGCCTTGGTGGTGATTCCGGTGGGGGTCCGGGCGTCTGCGACTCCGGGAGCGTGGCTTCGGCCTCCATGGCAGCTTCGTCACCCCTAGACGGCGCTGGTGGGGAAAGCGGTTGACCTGGGAGGGGGGCGCCTGTAGGGGGCGTCGGTGAGTGGGAGGGCCCAGGCAGGGGCGGCAGGAGGACTGACTCTCTAGTGTGAGGTGCTGCAGAGGGGGGGGTGGGGGTGGTGGTTGGGGTGCGCGTGGGGTTCCGGCGGGCGCCAGGTCCCGAAGGGAGACAATCTTGTCGGCCGTCATGGAACGCCACGTAGGCGTACTATATTAGTGGGGAAGCGGGTAATGTTCGAGGCAAAGACTATAGTGGCGGATAACGGGGGCAGATACGTGATGGTGAGTGGCAAATTACAGGGAGAGATGGTGGTTTTGGTAAACGTGTATGCCCCGAACTGGGACGATGCCAACTTTATGAGGCGAATGCTAGGACGCATCCCAGACCTAGAGACCGGAAAGCTGATAATGGGGGGAGACTTTAACACGGTGTTGGAACCAAGGCTGGATAGGTCGAAGTCCAGGACTGGTAGGAGGCCGGCAGCAGCCAAGGTGCTTAAGGATTTTATGGAGCAGATGGGAGGGGTGGACCCGTGGAGATTCAGTAGACCTAGGAGTAAGGAGTTCTCGTTTTTCTCCTATGTCCATAAAGTCTATTCACGCATAGACTTTTTTGTGTTGGGTAGGGCATTGATCCCGAGGGTGAGGGGAACGGAATATACGGCTATAGCCATTTCGGATCATGCCCCACACTGGGTAGACTTGGAGATAGGGGAGGAAACAAGAGGGCGCCCACCCTGGAGAATGGACATGGGACTAATGGCGGATGAGGGGGTGTGCCTAAGGGTGAGGGGATGCATTGAAAAGTACTTGGAACTCAATGACAATGGGGAGGTTCAGGTGGGAGTGGTCTGGGAGGCGTTGAAGGCGGTGGTTAGGGGGGAGCTGATATCAATAAGGACACATAAAGGGAAGCAGGAGAGTAAGGAACGGGAGCGGTTGCTGCAAGAACTTTTGAGGGTGGATAGACAATATGCGGAAGCACCGGAGGAGGGACTGTACAGGGAAAGGCAAAGGCTGCATGTGGAATTTGACTTGCTGACTACAGGCACTGCAGAGGCACAATGGAGGAAGGCGCAGGGTGTACAGTATGAATATGGAGAGAAGGCGAGCAGATTGCTGGCACACCAATTGAGGAAAAGGGGAGCAGCGAGGGAAATAGGGGGGGTGAGGGACGAGGAAGGAGAGACGGAGCGGGGAGCGGAGAGAGTGAACGAAGTGTTCAAGACATTTTATAAAAAATTGTATGAAGCTCAACCCCCGGATGGGAGGGAGAGAATGATGGATTTTTTGGATCGGCTGGAAATTCCCAAGGTGGAAGAGCAGGAAAGGGTGGGACTGGGAGCACAGATCACGGTAGAAGAAGTGGTGAAAGGAATTAGGAACATGCAGACGGGAAAGGCCCCAGGACCGGACGGATTCCCAGTTGAATTTTACAGAAAATATTTGGACTTGCTCGCCCCGCTACTGACGAGGACCTTTAACGAGGCAAAGGAAAGGGGACAACTGCCCCCGACTATGTCAGAAGCAACGATATCGCTTCTCTTAAAGAAGGAAAAGGATCCGCTACAATGCGGGTCCTACAGACCAATTTCCCTCCTCAATGTGGATGCCAAGGTCCTGGCCAAGGTAATGGCAATGAGAATAGAGGAATGTGTCCCGGGGGTGGTTCATGAGAACCAAACTAGGTTTGTGAAGGGGAGACAGCTGAACACGAATATACGGAGGCTGTTAGGGGTAATGATGATGGCCCCACCAGAGGGTGAAACGGAGATAGTAGTGGCGATGGATGCCGAGAAAGCATTTGATAGAGTGGAATGGGATTATCTGTGGGAGGTGTTGAGGAGATTTGGGTTTGGAGAGGGGTCTGTTAGATGGGTGCAGCTGTTGTATAGGGCCCCAGTGGCGAGTGTGGTCACGAATGGACGGGGATCGGCATATTTTCGGCTCCATAGAGGGACAAGGCAGGGATGTCCTCTGTCCCCATTACTGTTTGCACTGGCGATTGAGCCCCTGGCGATAGCGCTGAGAGGTTCCAAGAGATGGAGGGGAATACTTAGGGGAGGAGAAGAACACCGGGTATCTTTATATGCGGATGATCTGCTACTATATGTGGCGGATCCAGCGGAGGGGATGCCAGAAATAATGCGGATACTTGGGGAGTTTGGGGATTTTTCAGGGTATAAATTGAACATGGGGAAGAGTGAGCTGTTTGTGGTGCATCCAGGGGAGCAGAGTAGAGAAATAGAAGACCTACCGTTGAGGAAGGTAACAAGAGACTTTCGTTACCTGGGGATCCAGATAGCTAAGAATTGGGGCACATTGCACAGGCTAAATTTGACGCGGTTGGTGGAACAGATGGAGGAAGATTTCAAGAGATGGGATATGGTAGCATTGTCAATGGCAGGGAGGGTGCAGGCAGTTAAGATGGTGGTCCTCCCGAGATTCCTCTTTGTGTTTCAGTGCCTCCCGGTGGTGATCACGAAGGCTTTTTTCAAAAGGATAGAAAAGAGTATCATGGGTTTTGTTTGGGCCGGGAAGACTCCGAGAGTGAGGAAGGGATTCTTACAGCGTAGTATGGATAGGGGGGGGCTGGCACTACCGAGCCTAAGTGAGTATTATTGGGCCGCTAATATTTCAATGGTGAGTAAGTGGATGGGAGAGGAGGAAGGGGTGGCGTGGAAGAGATTAGAGAGGGCGTCCTGTAGGGGGACCAGCCTGCAGGCTATGGTGACAGCCCCATTGCCGTTCTCACCAAGGAACTATACCACGAGTCCGGTGGTGGTAGCTACACTGAAGATTTGGGGACAGTGGAGACAACATAGGGGAAAGACCGGAGCATTGGGGGGGTCCCCGATAAGAAACAACCATAGGTTTGCCCCGGGGGGAATGGATGGGGGATATGGAATGTGGCAAAGAGCAGGTATAACGCAATTGAAAGATCTATTTGTGGATGGGAAGTTCGCGAGTCTGGGAGCGCTGACTGAGAAATATGGGTTGCCCCAAGGGAATGCATTCAGGTACATGCAATTGAGGGCTTTTGCGAGGCAACAGGTGAGGGAATTCCCGCAGCTCCCGACACAAGAGGTGCAGGACAGAGTCGTCTCGAAGAAATGGGTGGGGGACGGTAAGGTGTCGGATATATATAGGGAAATGAGGGATGAAGGGGAGACTATGGTGGACGAACTAAAAGGGAAATGGGAAGAAGAGCTAGGGGAGGAGATCGAGGAGGAGCTGTGGGCAGATGCCCTAAACAGGGTAAACTCGTCGTCCTCGTGCGCCAGGCTAAGCCTGATTCAGTTTAAGGTATTACACAGGGCACATATGACTGGAACACGGCTCAGTAAATTTTTTGGGGTGGAGGATAGGTGCGCGAGGTGCTCGGGAAGCCCAGCGAATCATACCCATATGTTTTGGTCATGCCCGGCACTACAGGGGTTTTGGATGGGGGTGATAAAGGTGCTTTCGAAAGTAGTAGGAGTCCGGGTCGAACCAAGCTGGGGGTTGGCTATATTTGGGGTTGCACAAGAGCCGGGAGTGCAGGAGGCGAGAGAGGCCGATGTTTTGGCCTTTGCGTCCCTAGTAGCCCGGCGCAGGATATTGCTAATGTGGAAAGAAGCCAAGCCCCCGGGGGTGGAGACCTGGATAAATGATATGGCGGGGTTCATAAAGTTAGAGCGGATTAAGTTCGTCCTAAGGGGGTCGGCTCAAGGGTTTACCAGGCGGTGGCAACCGTTCGTCGAATATCTTGCGGAAAGATAGATGGGGGAAAAAAGAAAGCAGCAGCAGCAGCCCAGGACTTGGGGGGGGGGGGGGGTGGCCTGAGACAAGGCAGTTGCCAATTAGGGCTAGTTTTTATTTTTGTTATTTAATATTTATTTATTTGTTGTTGTTTTCTTTTGTTCTTGTTGACATAAAAAAGGTCATTATTATCTGTATTGTTATAATATTGTGTAAAGGATGCACAATGTACTGTGTTGGTTGACCAAAAATTTTCAATAAAATATTATTTAAAAAAAAAGATTAGTAAGTTTGTGGATGACATAAAGAATGGCGGAGTTGCTGATAGTGCCGAGGATTGTCAGAGGATGCAGCAGGACATAGATAGATTGGAGACTTTGCGCACAGAAATGGCAGATGGAGTTTAATCCAGACAAATGCTAGGTGATGATTTTGGAGGGTCAACTCTCGGTATGAATTATACTGTAAATGGCAGAACCCTTATGAACATTAACATACAGAGGGATCTGGGCGTGCAGGTCCACAGTTCCCTAAAAGTGGCAACACAGGTGGCCAAAGTGATTAAGAAGGCATATGCCAGGCGTGTCTTCATCAGCCGGGGCATTGAGTACAAGAGTTGGGAAATCATGTTGCAGCTATTTAAAACCTTGGTTAGGCCACATTTGGAGAATTGCGTGCAGTTCTGGTCACCACATTATCAGAAGGACATGAAGCTTTGGAGAGAGTGCAAAGAAGGTTCACCAGGATGTTGCCTGGTCTCGAGGGTGTTGGCTATGAGGAGAGGTTGAATAAACTAGGATTGTTTTCACTGGAAAGACGGAGGCTGAGGGGAGGCCTGATAGAGGTCTACAAAATTATGAGAGGCTTAGACAGGGTGGATAGTCAGAGGCTTTTTCCAAGGGTGGAAGTGTCAATTACAAGGGGGCACAGGTTCAAGGTGAGAGGGGGAAAGTTGAAGGCAGATGTGCGGGGTAAGTTTTTCACACAGAGTGGTGGGTGCCTGGAACGCGCTGCCAGAGGATGTGGTGGAAGCAGCACATTAGCAACATTTAAGAGGCATCTGGATGGGGACATGAATAGGGAGGAAATAGAGGAAGTTTTTTTTTTCAGTTAGGGCATCATGATCGGCACAGGTTTGGAGGCCGAAGGGCCTGCTCCTGTGATGTACGTTTCTTTGTTCTTCATAGTGGTATTGTCACTGGACAAGTAATCTGGAGATCCAGGGTAATGGACTGCGGACCTGGGTTCGAATCTCAGCACAGCAGATGGTGCAATGTGGTTCGTGTGTTATGTATTGCAACCAACGGTTGTGGTGTATCTGAATTTTCAGAAGGACGGTTAGTGAAAGAGGTTAGTAAAATTAACAAGGGGTGAAAGGTTATCAGGGGGTCGGCAGGAATGTGGGGTTGAGGTTACAATCAGCTCAGCCACGATCTTATTGATTGGCGGGGCAGGCTTGAGTGGCCGAGTGGCTCTTGATCCTTAATTTGTCGCCTTCAGAAAAGATGGTTATAAACTGGGGGGCAGGGGGGTTTTGAGAGGTGGGAGAATAGATTCCAGCCTTAAAGCAATAAAACTTCCCAGGGGATAAAGGAAAGCTTAAAATCTGGGAAAAGTTTAGTGATTGTAATACTTCATTCTTAAGCTCCCCATCTTCTTTTTAAAATTCATTCACGGGGTATGGACGTTGCTGACAAGGCCAGAGCTTAATGCCCCCATCCCTCGAGATATTGGTGGTGAACCCCTGCAGTCCGTGAGATGTAGGTAGACCCACAGTGCTGTTAGGGAGATCCAGGATTTTGGTCACAGGTCCAATGGAGGAAATCAGAGCAGGAGTAGGCCATTCGACCCTTGAAGGCTGCATCTCTTATTTGGCTGGGCGCCGATCTTCTTTGGTCTGTTACGGCCCCTGTGAAGCCCCGAGGAATAGTTTACCACGTCAGAGGTGCTTTGTGAGTGCACGCTGTTGTGCTGTCTAGTCCTGCACATTCCAATGTCCGCACTGCAGTGAGAAAATGTGCAGCTTTTGAGCCAAAGCACTCCACATACCAATCTCATCTCCAGTTAGAGAAGAGCTTTAAAAAAAAACAGGCAGCATTTCAAACACGCTCCGTATAAGGACTGTTTTCTGTCCTGCTATGTATGATTCATAGCATCGTCGGTAAAGAGCTATTATTTGTTATAAAGCAACCAGGCAGTCAGTTCCCTCGGAAGACAATTAACTGGTTGACACATCATTTGTACACATGGAACCGGTGACCCCATCGAATTCGACCTTTCCACCATCACTAGTGACACCCAAGTTGATTCTGGGGGCTCTGCTTTCCAACTCTCCTGCGCCACACCTTTTAAGATTGGTTGAAATTTTCTTCAGCTTAATAGTAATAATCTTTATTAGTGTCACAAGTAGGCTTACATTAACACTGCAATGAGGTTACTGTGAAAAGCCCCTAGTCGCCACACTCCGGCGCCTGTTCGGGTACACGGAGGGAGAATTCAGAATGTCCAATTCACCTAACAAGCACGTCTTTCGGGACTTGTGGGAGGAAACCGGAGCGCCCGGAGGAAACCCACGCAGACACGGGGAGAACACGCAGACTCCGCACAGACAGTGACCCAAGCCGGGAATCGAACCCGGGTCCCTGGCACTGTGAAGCGACAAGTGCTAACCACTGTGCTACGGTGCCGCCCTTCACAGCTTAGTACTTCATTGGTTGTAAAGTGCTTTGGGGAATTCCAAAGACTTTCTCAAGGGCAATTAAAGATGGACCATAAAAAAAGTTGGAGAGCCCAGCAACACCCATACCCATAAAAGGGTCATTAAACGTACAAGTTACTTCTTTCTACAAATGTCAAAGTCTAAAAGTGTGTTCTCAGCACCCTGTTGACCGACAGAATCCATAGACCCGAGCTTGTACAGTGCCTTTCACAACCACAATGCTTTAGAGCCATAAGAAATACCTTTCAACGATAGACACTGCTAAAGCAGCAGCCAAATTGCACTCAGCTAGCTCCCCCACGCAGCAATGTGATCATAACAACATAACAGGGGGGCACTGCTGCTTCACAGCACCAGGGACCTGGGTTCAATTCCGGCCTCGGGTGACTGTGTGGAGTCTGCACGTTCTCCCCGTGTCTGCGTGGGTTTCCTCCGGGTGCTCCGGTTTCTTCCCACAGTCCAAAGATGTGCAGGTTATGATTAATTGCCCCTTATAGAGTCCAAAAGGTTAGTTTGGGTTACTGGGTTAAAGGGATAGGGTGGTACCCTTTCAGAGGGTCGTGCAGACCTGATGGGCCAAAAGGCCACCTTCTGCACTGTAGTGACCTACAATCGAGTGCATGCAAATGGCCTCCTTAATCAGAGGTTTTTTATTGCAATGGATAATTGACACCAGGCAAAACTCCCCTGTTCTCAGCGTGGGATGTCTCACCCCTACCCAGCAGGCAGATGGGGTCTTGGTTGGGCGACTCATGCGAAAGACGGCATCTCTGACAGGGCAGCACCGCACCAAGAGTGTCAGCTTAGATATTTCTGCTCAAGTATTGGGAGTGGGAGTTAAACTCATGACCTTCTGACCCCAGGGGCTACCCCGGCTGACCCGGGCTCCTGACCTCGCGTCCAAGTCTGTTGTCAATGCTGTTTCATTTCACTGACTTAACCCCACAACCATTCACAGAATCGAAATACAGTAATGAAATGAAATGAAAACCGTTTGTTGTAAGATACGGACAGCACAGAATGAGGTAATATGCCTCATCCATCCGTGTTGACAGTTCTTACCTCTTTTCCCACATCTTTTTCCCCTTCAAACATTTATCCAAATCCCCTTTGTAATGAAATGAAATGAAACAAAAATGAAAATCACTTATTGTCACAAGTAGGCTTCAAATGAAGTTACTGTGAAAAGCCCCTAGTCGCCTGTTCGGGGAGGCTGGTACGGGAATTGAACCGTGCTGCTGGCCTGCCTTGGTCTGCTTTACAAGCCAGCTATTTAGAACATAGAACATAACAGCGCAGCACAGGCCCTTCGGCCCTCGATGTTGCGCCGACCTGTGAAACCACCCTAAAGCCCATCTACACTATTCCCTTATTGTCCATATGTCTATCCAATGACCATTTGAATGCCCTTAATGTTGGCAAGTCCACTACTGTTGCAGGCAGGGCATTTCACGCCCTTACTACTCTCTGAGTAAAGAACCTACCTCTGACATCTGTCCTATATCTATCTCCCCTCAATTTAAAGCTATGTCCCCTCGTCCTAGACATCACCATCTGAGGAAAAAGGCTCTCACTGTCCACCCTATCTAATCCTCTGATCATCTTGTATGCCTCAATTAAGTCACCTCATAACCTTCTTCTCTCTAACGAAAACAGCCTCAAGTCCCTCAGCCTTCCCTCATAAGATCTTCCCTCCATACCAGGCAACATTCTGGTAAATCTCCTCTGCACCCTTTCCGATGCTTCCACATCCTTCCTATAATGCGGCGACCAGAATTGCACGCAATACTTCAAATGTGGCCACACCAGAGTTTTGGACAGCTGCAACATGACCTCATGGCTCCTAAACTCAATCCCTCTACCAATAAAAGCTAACACACCGTACGCCTTCTTAACAACCCTCTCAACCTGAGTGGCAACTTTCAGGGATCTATGTACATGGACACCGAGATCTCTCTGCTCATCCACACTACCAAGAATCTTACCATTCGCCCAGTACTCTGTCTTCCTGTTATTTCTTCCAAAATGAATCACCTCACACTTTTCTGCATTAAACTCCATTTGCCACCTCTCAGCCCAGCACTGCAGCCTACCTATGTCCCTCTGTAACTTGTAACACCTTTCCGCACTGTCCACAACTCCACCGACTTTCGTGTCATCTGCAAACTTACTCACCCATCCTTCTACGCCCTTCTCCAGGTCATTTATAAAAATGACAAACAGCAGTGGCCCCAAAACAGATCCTTGTGGTACACCACTAGTAACTGGACTCCAGTCTGAACATTTCCCATCAACCACCACCCTTTGTCTTCTTCCAGCTAGCCAATTTCTGATCCAAACTGCTAAATCACCCTGAATCCCATGCCTCCGTATTTTCTGCAGTAGCCTACCGTGGGGAACCTTATCAAATGCTTTACTGAAATCCATAGACACATCAACTGCTTTACCCTCATCCACCTGTTTGGTCACCTTCTCATAGAACTCAATAAGGTTTGTGAGGCATGACCTAGCCTTCACAAAACCGTGTTGACTATCTCTAATCAAATTATTCCTTTCCAGATGATTATACATCCTATCTCTTCTAAACCTTTCCAAGACTTTGCCCACAACAGAAGTAAGGCTCACTGGTCTATAGTTACCGGGGTTGTCTCTACTCCCCTTCTTGAACAAGGGGACAACATTTGTTATCCTCCAGTCTTCTGGCACTATTCCTGTAGACAAAGATGACTTAAAGATCAAAGCCAAAGGCTCAGCAATCTCCTCCCTGGCTTCCCAGAGAATCCTAGGATAAATCCCATCCGGCCCAGGGGACTTAACGATTTTCACACTTTCCAGAATTGCTAACACCTCCTCCTTATGAACCTCAAGCCCTTCTAGTCTAGTAGCCTGAATCTCAGTATTCTCCTCGACAACATTGCTTTTTCCTGTGTGAATACTGACGAAAAATATTCATTTAGCACCTCTCCTATCTCCTCGGACTCCACGCACAACTTCCCACTACTGTCCTTGACTGGCCCTACTCTTAGCCTAGTCATTCTTTTATTCCTGACATATATATAGAAAGCTTTAGGGTTATCCTTGATCCTACCTGCCAAAGACTTCTCATGTCCCCTCCTGGCTCTTCTTAGCTCTCTCTTTAGGTCCTTCCTAGCTAACTTGTAACTCTCGAGTGCCCTAACTGAACCTCCATGTCTCATCTTTACATAAGCCTCCTTCTTCCTCTTGACAAGTGTTTCGACTGCTTTAGTAAACCACGGTTCCCTCGCTCGACCACTTCCTCCCTGCCTGACAGGTACATACTTATCAAGGACACGCAGTAGCTGTTCCTTGAACAAGCTCCACATTTCCATTGTGTCCATCCCCTGCAGTTTTCCTCTCCATCCGATGCATCCTAAGTCTTGCCTCATCGCATCATAATTGCCTTTCCCCCAGATATAACTCTTGCCCTGCGGTATATACCTATCCCTTTCCATCACTAAAGTAAACGTAATCGAATTGTGGTCACTATCACCAAAGTGCTCATCTACCTCCAGATCTAACACCTGTCCTGGTTCATTACCCAGTACCAAATCCAATATGGCGTCGCCTCTCGTTGGCCTATCTACATACTGTGTCAGGAAACCCTCCTGCACACATTGGACAAAAACGGACCCATCTAAAGTACTCGAACTGTAGCGTTTCCAGTCAATATTTGGAAAGTTAAAGTCCCCATAACAACTCCCCTGTTGCTTTCGCTCCTATCCAGAATCATCTTTGCAATCCTTTCCTCTACATCTCTGGAACTTTTCGGAGGCCTATAGAAAACCCCTAACAGGGTGACCTCTCCTTTCCTGTTTCTAACCTCAGCCCATACTACCTCAGTAGACGAGTCCTCATCAAACGTCCTTTCTGCCACCGTAATACTGTCCTTGACTAACAATGCCACCCTCCCCGGGTTAATTGGCCCAGTTAATTGGCCACTATTTTATGTATTAATTTAACCTGTATTTAGCCAAGTCAATTGAGAACCAATTCGCATTTACAATAATGGCCTGGCCATGAGGCTAACTTCGCAGCAAAATAAATTATACAATTCAGATAAACACTAAAAGCAATAAAATACAGATTAGCAGTGACTAATAACTAAATAAACTGTATCTACCACCTCAACAGAAAGTGCATTCCAGATCATAACCACTCGTGCAAACAAAAAAGCTCTTCCTCATGTCGCCAATGACAAAATACAACGTTAGTGATGGCAGTATGACTTGAGCCAAAACCCATTCCGTAACCATTTTACCAACTGCAGAAAGAGCAGACTTTCCACCTCAAGGTTTTTCTTCTGAACTCAAGTTGTCGGGATAGAATTGACAAATTCACAGCATCGTCCTCTCCCTGAATCTGAACCTGTTTAAATATCACATGCACTCAATTGTGGGTCAAATGGAAAAAGCCAGCGAAGGCATTCCGAGTTTGGCAGAGTGAGCAAACGGTCCTGAATAGGCAGGAAAAAAAAACCTGGATTGTAGAAATAAAATGAAGAGAGCTGAAAATATAACAGCAGGCCCAATAGTATTTGTAACAAGAAGTGACGCTCACGGCGCCGAGGTCCCAGGTTCGATCCCAGCTCTTGGTCACTGTCTGTGTGGAGTTTGCACATTCTCCCCGTGTTTGCGTGGGTTTCACCCCCACAACCCAAAGATGTGCAGGTTAGGTTAATTGGCCACGTTAAATTGTTAAAACGTTAATTGGAAAAAAAATTGGGTACTCTAAATTTATTTTTTTTAAAACAAGTGACGCTTTTACTCCGCATATCCCACTCCCACACCCTCTTTCCTGCAAAGATCCTCATTGTCTCAAAAATGTACCGCACTCTCCTTGCCCTTCCACCTGAACACAATGGGTTAACATTTTCCAGACCCGCCCTTTGTGGGAATTTGGCAGACCAATCAGTGGCCCGTTGACCTTGGGTGGGGATTTCTGGTCTCAGGGTGGGAGCGCCCGGAAAGTCCCGCCCAGTAGTTCTACACGCCGAACTTCAGCAAGCATCCCAATGATTCTATCAGCAGCCCCCTAGGGTGGGAATATCCGACCCTGCCCATCCTGGAATTCCCGTGGCAGGCTGGACCGGACGTTGAGGCCCCTAGTCTCTCCAAGATGTACTCACAAATTATTTGGCAACTAAAACATTGTAACTACGGCACCTATGTGTAAGTGGCAGTGAGACACAGGAGATAGCAGGACAGATTCAGGTTTTAGCAAGTGTTTTAAAAGGAAAGGGGCTTTAGTGTGTCAGAGCGGTGGTGGGGGAGGGAATTCCAGAGTTCAGGTTCCAGGCAACTGAATGTGCCGCCCGCCAGTGGTGAAACAGTGGAAATCAGGGGTGCGCAAGAGGCTCCACTTAGAGGAGTGCACATGAAGGAGGCCTGTGGCACTGGTGACAGAGATAGGGAGGGGCAAGGCCATCAAGGGACTGGAAAACATGAGCAGGATGGGTTCATGGGCCCCGGTGCAAGTTAAGACACGAGCAGCAGAGCTCTGGTGGGTACCTTATGTTTAGGGAGAATTAAATGTGGGAGGCGAGACAGGACTCCAATGGAATAGTCAAACCTATTCAGAGAGGTATTGTCTAGCTCCATGAAGCAGTCCACATCCTTCCTGGGCGCTGAATTACAGCTTACTCTCACAAGAACACAGGAAATAGGAACAGAATTAGTCCAACTTGCCTACCATTCAATACGATCTTGGGCTTCAACTCTGCTTTCCCACCCAATTCTCTGTCCCATTTACCTGAGACACCAAGAATCTTGGGCGGGATTCTCCGCCGGCGTGATTCTCTGTTTTGCCGGCAGCACGGGGGTTTCCCGACGGCGTGGGGCTGCCCCACAATGGGAAAACCCCATTGACCGGCCAGCGTAACAGAGAATCCCGCCCTTGTCTCTCCCAGTCTTTAATGTGCTCAAGGATGGAGTATCCACAATCCTCTGGGTTAGAGAATTCTAAAGGTTCACAAGCTTTGAATAATTTCATCTCATTGTAATGTTCTTGTCGGATGACCTGATTTATATTTCAAGAACACTTGCAGCTATAAACGATTTATTAACATTCACTGTGGATCAAATATGTACAAAACAACAGATGAATAACAGTATGAACATGTACAAGCAGCCTCTCTCCCAGCTCCCTAAGCATTCCGAGGTCACCTGACTCTAACATTCACTTATATACTAATGACACTCCTAGTGGTCAGTCAGTGAATTACAACACAACCATGATATCACTACACTCATCTCAGTCATAAATGAAATGAAAAAATGAAAATCGCTCATTGTCACAAGTAGGCTTCAAATGAAGTTACTGTGAAAAGCCCCGAGTCGCCACATTCCGGCGCCTGTTCGGGGAGGCTGTTACAAATGATTGACACCTTGTCCTGAGACTGTGCCCCCGTGTTCCAAATTCCCCAACCAACAGAAACAATTTCTCAGCCTCGACCCTATCAACTCTTGTATGTTTCAGTGAGATCACCTCTTTTTCTTCCAAACCACAGAGAATATATTGGACATACATATATAAAAGTTGAGTTTCTAAAACGGAATTTTTAGACAAGAAGTAGGGATCGACTTTAAAAAAAAGTAGATTTAGTGTACCCAATTCATTTTTTCCAATTAAGGGGCAATTTAGCGTGGCCAATCCACCTAGCCTGCACATCTTTGGGTTGTGGGGGCGAAACCCGCACAAACACGGGGAGAATGTGCAAACTCCACACGGACAGTGACCCAGAGCCGGGATCGAACCTGGGACCTCGGCGCCGTGAGGCAGCAGTGCTATCACTGCGCCACCTTGCTGCCCTCGGGATCGACTTTTATACAAGTAATATTTTTGAGGGCTTGAAATCACCCTCTCCCCATCATCTCATTATCACAGAGTTGACAGACCAGGGACCTGACAGGTCAACTCGGTCCCGCAAAAGAAGCCAGAAAGTGCTTTTATCGTGCATTGACCGTGTGCAGACACATGGGCCGGGAATCTCCAAGCCCGCACCAGGTCGCAGAATCGCCGGGGGGGTGCGCGCGAGGATCCCGCCACACCGCTTTCGCCGGTCTGTCGGTTCTCCGGCGACTGGAGAATCGGCGCCAATCGCGCCCGCGCGGTCGCCGGTCGGAGGCCACTGTGATAGGCACCGCGCCGATTCTCCACGCCCGACGGGTGGCACTCCCGCTGGCACGGTTCAGACCTGGTACCACCCAGCAGGACTCAGGACCCACGGCCGATGTGGACGTCCTGGTGGATCTGACTCCAGGGGGGGCCTCCACGTGTTCCAGACCCGCGATCGGGGGCGATCTGGAGGCTTCCGACCGGCGGCGATCTGGAGGGGGCCTACCTCCTGCCTCGCGGGCCTGCCGTTCGGTCGACGATATGTTGCTCCGCACCGGCGCGGAGACGGCAACCACACACACCCGACGGCGCGGAGACGGCCGTGGTGCTCATGCGCGGACCCACGCACAGCATTCCGGCATCTTTCTAGCCCCCGAAGAATAGGAGAATTACTGGGCCTGGAGGCCCGGTGACACCGGGTTCGTTCGCGCCGGTTTGACGCCGGCGTCAACCCTTGGCCACGATATCGGTGAATTCTGGCCATGGCCTTCGACGGTCTGCTGGTCCATCAGTGAATGGGTTGGCACAAAGGCAGGTTTCACCACAGTAGCAAGCAGTGGCAAGTACAAAGATTTTGCAAAAGTCAGGGCTCGACCGTAATACAAGATTGACCGTCACTCAAGTATTTACGGTCAGCCCAATTTGCTCAGACTCTCGTCATAGCATAGGACAACGCTTACATCCCAGGGACCGATCTAGACAATCTTCACTGCTCTGCCTCCAATGCACGTATACCCTTTCTCAAACATAGAGACCAAAATTGCACACAGAATACCACCAGATGTGCTTTCACCAAAGCTCTGTACAATTTTAGCAAGACTTCTTTATTCCTGTACTCCAATCCCCTTGCAATATAGGCCGACGTGTCATTTTTCTTCCTAATTTCTTGCTGTACCTGCGGGCCAACTTTGAGTTCCTTGAACAAGTATACCCTAATTGGGTACTTTAAATTTTTTTTTTTAAAAAGAAAGCATCATGCAGAAACCAATCACTGATCATTGCCAGGCAGAACGCTGACTCTGGCCAACGCGGGCAGCACGTAGCACAGTGGTTAGCACAGTTGCTTCACAGCTCCAGGGTCCCAGGTTTGATTCCCGGCTTGGGTCAATGTCTGTGTTGTCTGCACCTTCTCCCCGTGTCTGCATGGGTTTCCTCCGGGTGCTCCGGTTTCCTCCCACAAGTCCAAAGATGTGCAGGTTAGGTGGATTGGCCATGATAAATTGTCCTTAGTGTCCAAAAAAAGGTTAGGTGGGGTTACTGGGTTACGGGGATAGTCTGGAAGCGAGGGCTTAAATGGGATGCTTCTTCCAAGGGCTGGTGCAGACTTGATGGGCCAAATGGCCTCCTTCTGCACTGCAAATTCTATGATTCTATGAACTCACTGGCTGGCAATTAACCAATAAAAGCAAGTCGCTCCAAAGCGGGTTCCTAAGATCCAGTCAGCACTGAAGAGTCCGGTTTCTCCTCTCCAAACCGGGGAACACACTGTCCTGGCAATCAAGCTGTTTAAACTTGGATCTTCTGCACCAAGGCACATCCCGATTATGCATCCACCGGCCAAAAATAGTAAAATAAAAGAAATGAGAACAAAGGAAATAGGCAGAAAGGACTCTTTCATGTCCAAAGCGTTTCACAGTGAAGAACCTTTCACATGGAGTCACTTGTTGTAACGTATGAAACGTGGCTGCTAATATGTACATAGCCAGCTCCTACCAACAAATGGCCAGCTAATCTGATTCTCGGTGATATTGGTCAAGAGGTAAATATAGGCCAGGGACACTGGGCCCATGTTCTCCTTTTTGAATAATGCCGTAGGATTTTCTTTTATATCTGCCTGAGAGGATAGGTGGGCTTGGTTTACCCTCTCGTCCAAAATACAGTGCCTCGAACAGTGCAGCACTGGAACGTCAGCCTAGATTGTGGGCTCAAGACTCTGAAGTGAGCCCTTCTGACTCAAGAGGGAGAACATAGACCATTACAGCGCAGTACAGGCCCTTCGGCCCTCGATGCTGCGCCGACCTATGAAACCAATCTAAAGCCCATCTACTATTCCCTTATGACGCGATGCTACTCCAGCCATTGCCGAGACCTCCCTTTCAAAAGACAATCCCACAATAATTATCTTCAGAAATTTGATTTTCTTAAAAGAACTCCTGATTGAAATTTTGGCAATTAAACTCACACCTTTGTGATTACAAGCAAGGCGATACTCTTCCGAACATCACCAGCACTGCCGATTACCATCGGTTCTCGAGAACGTGGATATTTTTAAACGCTGCGAATCATGGGCAGCACAAATTGGGCAGCACATTGGTTAGCACGGTGGCTTCACAGCGCCAGGGTCCCAGGTTCAATTCCCCGCTGGGTCGCTGTCCGTGCGAAGTCTGCACATTCTCCCCGTGCCTGCGTGGGTTTCCTCCAGGTGCTCCGGTTTCCTCACACAGTCCAAAGATGTGCAGCCGTGATAAATTGCCCTTCGTGTCCAAAAAAGGGTTGGGAGGGGTTATTGGGTTACGGGGATAGGCTGGAATTGAGGGATTGAGTGGGTCGGTGCAGACTCGATGGGCCGAATGGCCTCCTTCTGCACTGTATGAGGATCTGAAGTGCACTGCCCAAAAGATTGGTGGAAGCAGATTGAAGGCAAAAAATGGGTTAACGGGATATGGTGAACAGGTGGGGAGGTGGCTTTTGAGACCAGGAAGAGATCGGCCATGATCTGATTGAATGGTGGAGCAGCCTCAAGGGGCTGAATTCCCTACCTCAGCTCCTAATTCCTATGTTCCTATAGCATAGCGATTGCATTAGGGTTAAGGTTACGATTGGGGCCAATACTATGGGCAAATTAATTCAAATCCCATCACTGGGATTTACAGTGGGCAATGCAAATTTAACTCAATGAATTTTGGAAAGGAATGAATGACCATGAATCTTTTAAGATTGTCGGAAAACTCCACTGTCCTTTAGGAAGGGAGAGCTGCCAGCTCTATCTGGTCCGGCCGAACACGTGCGACTCCAGACCCACAGCAATGTGGCTGACCCACAGCTGCCTTCTGAAATGGTCCAGCAAGCCCATTCGGTTCAAGGGGAATTTGGGCTGGGCAACCAGTGCTGGCCTCGTCAGCGACCGCTCACATCCCATAGGACAAAATAAAGAGGGCGGCACAGTGGTTAGCACTGGGACTACAGTACTGAGGGCCTGGGTTCGAATCCCGGCCCTGGGTCACTGTCCGTGCGGAGTTTGCACATTCTCCCCGCGTCTGCGTGGGTCTCACCCCCACAACCCAAAGATGTGCAGGGTGGGTGGATTGGCCGCGCTAAATTGCCCCTTAATTGGGAAAAAAATAATTGGGTGCTCCGAATTTATTATTTTTTTAAAGGAGAAAAAAATCTATTGTTTACCCAGACTGAGCTACATATGACTCCAGATCCATCCCCTCCCCCTTTTGTCCCTCAGTATTGTGATTGACTTTTAACATCCTAGTGAGGTTTATCATAGAATTTACAGTGCAGAAGGAGGCCATTCGGCCCATCGAGTCTGCACCGGCTCTTGGAAAGAGCACCCTACCCAAGGTCAACACCTCCACCCTAACCCAGTAACCCCACCCAACACTAAGGGCAATTTTGGACACTAAGGGCCATTTATCATGGCCAATCCACCTAACCTGCACATCTTTGGACTGTGGGAGGAAACCGGAGCACCCGGAAGAAACCCACGCACACACAGGGAGGATGTGCAGACTCCGCACAGACAGTGACCCAAGCCGGAATCGAACCTGGGACCCTGGAGCTGTGAAGCAATTGTGCTATCCACAATGCTACCGTGCTGCCCATTAAAACAAAGACACCATGTGGTAACAAGTGGTTTGTAGAAAGCTCAGTTGTGTCCAAGGAGGCAGTTCAAGGACAATCAGTGACCGGCGATAAATGCTGGCCTTGTCAGCGATGCTCACAACCCATGAATGAATAAATAATAGCTTTCAAATATTGATTTATAAAAGAAGACTTGCACACACGGCGGGATATGGAGATGATGCGAGGGAGATATGGGAAGGGTGCGGAAAAAGAGAGGAAAATGAGGTTGAGGTAGAAGCAAATCAGCCTCGATCGAGTCAACTATTGGAGCAGATCAGGCTCGAGGGGCTGAATGGTCTACTCCTACTGTTATGGGCCAGAAAACTCCGAAGTATATCATGGAGTTCACCTTACCTACAACCGTTTAATGATTTTGGTTGGATGAGCACAAGGTCCTGCCCTTCAAGTGTTATTCAACAGATTTCTTCGGCGCTTTTAATCAAAAAACAAGCTTTATTCTATGAATTTAGTTAACATTTGCATAAACACCCACTGTAAGAATTTTTTTTTAAATAAATATTTTATTGAGGTATTTTTTGGTGTTATAACAACACAATAAACAATGTACATGAAACTATAAACATAGTGCAAAAGCCGTCTCCCTCCCTTACAGGTCGCACCTTTATTAACCCCCTACTCTAAGCTAAAGTAACCCCCCCCCCCCCCCCTTCTGCTGACGATTAATTTTCCGCGAAGAAGTCGACGAACGGTTGCCACCTCCGGGCGAACCCTAACAGTGACCCTCTCAAGGCGAACTTGATTTTCTCCAAACAGAGAAAGCTAGCCATGTCCGATAGCCAGGTCTCCGACTTCGGGGGCTTTGAGTCCCTCCAAGCTAATAGTATCAGTCTCCAGGCTACCAGGGAAGCAAAGGCCAGAACGTCCGCCTCTTTCTCCTCCTGGATTCCCGGGTCGACACCCCAAAAATCGCCACCTCTGGACTCAGCGTCACCCTTGATTTAACACCGTGGACATGACATCTGCAAACCCCTGCCAAAATCCCCTAAGCTTCAGACATGCCCAGAACATGTGGACATGGTTCGCTGGTCCTCCCGCACATTTTGCACACCTGTCTTCCACCCCAAAGAATCTGCTCATCCGGGCCACTGTCATGTGAGCCCGGTGAACGACCTTAAATTGAATCAGGCTGAGCCTGGCACATGTTGCGGATGTGTTGACTCTACTCAACGCGTCTGCCCATAGACCATCCTTTATCTCTCCTCCCAGCTCCTCCTCCCACTTGCACCTCAGCTCCTCTGTCTGCGTCTCCTCTGACCCCATAAGTTCCTTGTAAATGTCCGAGACGTTCCCTTCCCCTACCCACCCTCTGGAAACTACCCTGTCTTGAATCCCCCTTAGTGTTAGGAGCGGGAAGGTTGACACCTGTTTACGTAGGAAGTCCAGCACCTGCAAATACCTGAATTCATTTCCACTCGCCAACCCAAACTTCTCCTCCAGCGCCCTCATACTCAGAAAGCTCCCCTCTATAAACATATCCCCCATCCTCTCAATCCCTGCTCTCCGCCATATCCGGAACTCCCCATCCATACTTCCCGGGGCAAACCGGTGATTATTACAGATTGGGGACCAGACCGATGCTCCCTCTGCTCCCACATATCTCCTCCATTGCCCCCAGACTCTCAAGGCCGCCACCACCATGGGGCTGGTGGAGTACCGTGCCGGCGGGAACGGCAGAGGCGCAGTTACCAACGCCCCCAAACTGGTGCCCTTGCATGAAGCCGCCTCCATACGCTCCCATGCCGACCCATGCCCCACCACCCACTTCCTGATCATGGCTGTATTCGGCACCCAGTAATAGTTACTAAAGTTTGGCAGCACCAGCCCGTCCTCTCCCTGACTCCGCTCAAGCATTACCTTCCTTACCCGCGGGGTCTTGCCCGCCCAAACAAAGCCAGAGATCACTTTGTTGATCCATTTAAAAAAGGACGGCGGAATAAAGATGGGGAGACATTGAAACACGAACAGGAATCTCGGGAGGACCGTCATCTTCACCGTCTGCACCCTCCCAGCTAATGACAACGGGAGCGCGTCCCATCTCCGAAAATCTTCCTTCATTTGGTCTACTAGCCGGGCCAGATTTAATTTATGCAGCTGGTCCCATTCCCGCGCCGCTTGAATGCCTAGGTACGTAAAGCTTCACCCTTCTAATCTAAACGGCAGCTCCCCCAATCGCCTCTCCTGTGCCCTCGCCTGGACCGCAAACGTCTCACTTTTCCCCATATTTAGCTTATACCCCGAAAACCGGCCAAATTCCCCTAGAATCCTCATGATTTCTTCCATCCCCTCTAATGGGTCCGATACATACAGAAGCATAGAGCGAGAATCTGAGCTCTACCCCACCCCGGACCAGCCCCTTCCAGCCCCTTGAGTACACAATTGCCTGTCTTCAGTTTTACAGTTCAAGTCCAGTAGAAAATCAGGGGAAAAGGTCCAAAAGTCCGACCCAAGTGGGAGCCACCAAATGTGTGACTTACTCCTTCATAGCCGCCACCGGAACCATCCACAGTAAGAATTTTTATCAACTACAAACATAAAGACCCCACACAGCTTACAGTAATTTATGTATAACCCTCAATGAATTCCCCCTTAACTGTTCCAATTCAATAACAAGATCCCATAAACCAAAAAAAACCTTTTTATCAAAACAGCAGGTAACTACAATCATTCGGTTTCTTCTTTGGAATAACTCTTTAAAATTGAAAATAGAGAGACAGGCCAAAATACTTCTCTGTCTGAGTCTTCAGCAGCCAAATGGGAAAACGAAAGTAAAAACTCACACAGCCACAGCCCAGCTCCACCCACACAATGACATCACTGAAGCCATGTGATAAGACAAAGACATTTCGTAAAGGGACACTCCCAGGACAGTGTGTCCCTACACCATGTTTCCACCACCACCTCATATCGGTTAGGATTATATTCATTGGAGTTTAGAAGAGTGAGAGGGGATCTCATAGAAACATAAAATTCTGACAGCATAGATTCAGAATGTTCCCGATGGTGGGGGAGTCCAGAACTAGGGGTCATAGTTTGAGGATAAGGGGTAAACCTTTTAGGACTGAGGTGAGGAGAAATTTCTTCACCCAGAGAGTGGTGAATCTGTGGAATTCGCTTGCACAGAAAGTAACTGAGGCCAAAACATTGCATTGTAATTTCAAGAAGGGATTAGATATAGCTCTTGGGGCTAAAGGAATCAAGGGATATGGGGGGGGGAAGGCAGGATCAGAGTATCGAACTTGACGATCAGCCATGAATGGCCTCCTCCTGCTTCTATTTTCTCTGTTTCTAGGTTCAATGAACCTTGCAACCAATGAAATACTTTCGAAGTGCAGCCACTGTTGTAATGTAGGAAACTCAGATATTGAGCACAGGAAGATCCAACAAACAGCAATGTGACGATTCTGATTTTGACTGACGGCTAAACATTGACTGGGACGCCAGTAAAAACACCCTTTGCTTAGAAACAGTGTCATGGGATATTTTGGAGCTAAGGTTTATGGGGTGGGGAAAGGGGGGGCAAACTCTGATTCCCCCTCCAGAGATGCTGTCTGGCCTGTTTAACTCTTTTGAAGTTCAACAAATTAAACTGAATGGAAAAAAATTAAAAGGGGCGGCCCCTTAAAGGGGCACTGCCCTGAACAAAAAAAGATCAACTGAAACTTAAGAACATCAAATTAAAAGGATCGGTAAAGCACCCCAGACCCAGTGGTGACCACTGGGCACGATGGTGGCGGTGGACACCACATGCTCCCTCTCGAGGGCCACCCGGCCGTAAATGAATCATACAATCCCTACAGTGCAGGAGGAGGCCATGTAGCCCATTGAATCCGCACCGACCCGGCTAGGAGAGCACCCCACCTGAGCCCATTCCCCTGCCCTTTGGATAATGAAGCTGGGGCAGACAGTTGGGCTGGATGACCACCTTGCAGCCTGGACCTGTCAATGGCAAGTCTCACTAGGTTGAAGAGGAGGAGGTGCTCCTCCTCCTTCTTCTTCCCCACCCCACCCCTCCCGGGTGTGCCTGACCTGTTGAACATGCTGGTGGTGGGGGGGGCAGGGAATAACTGACAGCAGGCGTGGCCAATAAAGTGGTCGCTGAGCGGCCAGCCGCCCAATGAGCGGAGGAGGCGGGACCGGGCAGGGCTGCAGAGCCCCAGCCACAGAGTAACACACCGCGGATACAGAGTAACAACTGGGATACAGAGTAACAACTGAGACACAGTGAATGGGGACACGCGGTTACAAAGTGTCCAGGTGACAATGCGACTGCTACAATGTTTCACACAAATTATTCTGGGGGGAGGGGGTGGTCAATAAGTTAACAGACTGACAAACAGAGCAATTCACAATGACTTTACCTCAGAAAGTTATTGAAATCAGTTTAAATAAATTTGAGGGTGCAGATAGTTGGAACACGCGAGTGTTTGGTGGGGCCCAGGATTTGTGTCGATTGGGAGTTGTGCTCCTACCTGTCTCTGAGCTGTGACCCCGGGCGCTCGCTCTGTGTCTCTGGGCCGGCCCGGCCCGCCTGCCCTTCACTCTGAGTCACCGCGACGTCGACAATAAGCTGCAGAAACGTCCAGAAAAACAAAAATCCCCTGGGTGGCGGGACGCGCGCGCGCGCGCAGGACACCCTCCCAAGCTGGAGTCGGTCAGGCTGCACAGGAATCTGCAAGAGTTGTCGAGTGGGCTGTCCGGAGGCCGGACTCTGCCGAGTGCCAGGCAATGCTGCAGGGTGTGAAGCTGCTGATTCACTCACTGCAACCCCCCCCCCCCCCCCCCCCCAACAGCAGTGTGATAACAAACCCATTTGTAAAGATACTTTACACTCCAGTTCAAGTTTGACATTATATAAAGCACGCACAACACATTACATGGCACTCATTGCAATTGGGTTACAATATACATTTATATTTCATGTCACAATATTCTCTGCTGCTTACAACCCAAGCACCGAGATCCAGCCCCAGCGTGTACAATAGACCTTACCCCACCACGTCTTTGTGACAGCTACCCCAAGCTTCAGTGCATCTTTCAGAATGTAGTCCTGGACCTTGGAATGTGTCAGTCTGCAACACTCGGTCATTGGCAGATAAGGTGGTGTAGAAGGCACATAGAGCAATAATCTTTATTGTCACAATCAGGCTTACATTAACACTGCAATGAAGTTACTGTGAAAAGCCCCTAGTCGCCACATTCCGGCGCCTGTTCGGGTACACGGAGGGAGAATTCAGAATGTCCAGTTCACCTAACAAGCACGTCTTTCGGGACGTGGGAGGAAATCGGAGCGCCCGGAGGAAACCCACGCAGACACGGGGAGAACGTGCAGACTCCACACAGACAGTGACCCAAGCCAGGAATCGAACCTGGGACTCTGGAGCTGTGAAGCAACAGTGTTACCCACTGTTCCACCAGTTACCTGCCTTTATTAGCCGAGGTATAGAATCTAAGAGCAGGGAGGTTATGATGGACCTTTATAAAACGCTTGTTCGGCCCCAGCTAGAGTACTGTGTGGTACTGTCTGCAATTCTCATCGCCACACTACCTTCTCTTCAGCGATCAGTCGCTAACGAGTATGATTGTCCACCTAAGAAACTCTGTGTTCCTGGTCGTGGGTTCTTGTGGGTTCTTGCGTGGCTGATGAGCCGGACTGTTGAGTCACATCTTCGACCGCACACTTGGTAGATGTTTCAGGGAGGTGGGATCGGTCCTTGGACTCCGAATCGCTGGTATTCCTTTCCCAGGCTCCTTTCCAGGGCCTCCTCTTGCCGTCGAGTGCCCACAAGGAAATCTGACTCTTCAATCAGGAGGTTCCTTCGAGGAGGTCTCTTCTGAGAAAGGGTCTCGTGTTGATGTCCGTGTTGCATTTCCTGAGATAAGCCTTCAGGATGCCTTTGAAATGTTTCCTTTCTCCTCCTCTTTTTCAGGAACCTTCCCTGAGCTGGGCAGAGAAGGCTTGCTTTGGCAGTCAGCACTTTGCCATCCTCAGCACAAGGCCGGCCCAGTGGAGTTGGTTTCAGATCATCATGCCCTCGATGCTGGTACTCTTGGCTCCTTCGAGGATGCTGATGTTGGTACGCCTGTCCTCCCAGCTGCTGCAGGGAATCCCTCTCAAACAGGGTTAATGGTAACTCTCCAAATTTCTGAGCCGTGTAGACGAGTTGGAAGGATGACCGCCTTGTACTCAAGGATCTTGGTGTCAGCATGGATGTCGCGGTTGTCAAAAACTCTTGCCTTGGGCATCCGAATGAGGCACTCGCAGTTTGGATACGATGTTGGATCTCTGCATCGGTGCCAGCCCTAGATGAGAGGAGACTCCCCATGTAGGGGAAATGTTCCACATTTGGTAGGGTTTCTCCATGGATCTTGATGGAGAGGGAGACCGGATCTTGCCCTGGGGCAGGTTGGTAAAGGACTTGAGTTTTCTTGAGGTTGAGGCTGAGACCAATTCTTTGGTATGTTTCCGTGAAGGCGTCAAGCATGGTTTGGAGATTCTCTTCTGAGAGTGTGGAGGTGGCAATGTTATCCGCATACTGAAGTTCCACGAGCGATGTCAGTGCCACTTCTTGGATTTCGGCCAGTTGAGGTTGAAAAGTTGCCCGTCCATCCAGTCGACGATGTCCATTCCACAAAGAAGCTTGTTCTTGACAAGGTGAAGGATAGTGGTGATGAAGATGGAGAAAAGGGAGGGGATGATGACACATCCCCTGCTTGACTCCAGTCTTGACCACAAAAGTCTTATTTCCAACAATGGGGACTGTTGCCGACATCTTGTTGTGGAGGAGTCGGAGGATGTTGATGAATTTCTCTGGACAGCCGGCCTTTGACAGGGTCTTGCATCGCACTTCCCAATTGAGTGAAAAGTCTCGGTCAGATCGGTGAAGGCCATGTAGAGTGGTTGATGTTGCTCCTTGCATTTCTATCGAAGTTTTCGAGTAGTGAAAATCACGTCCGCTGTTCCACAGTTTGGTCGGGAGCCACACTGCCTTTCTGGAAGGATTTCTTCAGAGACTGGGAGAAGGCAGCAAGCAAGGATTCGGGCAATAATCTTCCTGACGATGGAGAGTAGGTATGTTCCCACAGTCCACTTGGTCTTCTTTCTGAAAGATGGTGACGTTGACGGCATCCCAGAGGTCGGTGTGAATTTCTTCTCTGTCCCAGATTTTCAGGAACAACTGGAGATGATGGGTGATAGCCACACTATAGGAAGGATATGATGTGCGCTAGAAAGGGTGCAGAGGCGATTCACCAGGACGTTACCAGGGCCGGAGGGCTTTAGCTATGAAGAGAGGCTGGATAGGCTGGGGTTGCTATCCTTAGAGCAGAGAAGGCTGAGGGGGGAACTTGATTGACGTGTACAAAATATGAAGGACATAAATAGGGTACGTTTCCCATTGGTACAGGGGTCAGTTACCAGGGAGCATAGATTTAAGGTTAGAGACAGGAGATTTAGAGGGGATTTGAGGAAAAGCTTTTTCACCCAGAGGGTGGTGGGAGTCTGGAACTCGCTGCCTGAAAGGGTGGGAGAGGCAGGAACCCTCAGAACATTTAGGAAGTATTTAGATGAGCACTTGAAACGCCCCAGCAGGCAAGGCTAAGGACCAAGTGCTGGAAAATGGGATTAGAGTAGACGGGTGCTTGATGACCAGCACAGACATGATGGGCTGAAGGGCCTCTTTCTGTGCTCCAAAACTCTATGACTGTGATTAGCAACTGGTTGCAATGGAAAACCCAAGAAGTTTTGGGAAGGCAAAAGAGCTCATAAAAGGACTAAACAATGGAACTTGAACCCTTGGTCTTCCTTGCGTGCCGCCATGAGATAGTGTAACGTCTCAACCAAAAGCGACGGTTCACTTGACCTGTCCCTGAGATAAGGGGCTTATTTTATGAAGAAAGGTTGAAGAGGTTGGACCTGTACCCATTAGAGTTTAGAAAAATGAGAAGTGATCTTATTGAATCATATAAAATCCTGAGGGGATTTGACATTGGGGAGACTGGAACCAGGGGTAGGATGGTGGTGAGGAGAATTGTTTCCTCAGAGGGTCATCAGTCTGTGGAACTCTCTTCCCCAGAGAGCAGTGGAGGCTGGGTCATTAATTTTATTCAAGGCTGAGGTTGGGGGGTGACCTGATAGAGGTCTACAAGATTATAAGAGACATGGGTAGAGTGGATGGTCAAGCACTCATTCCCAGGGTGGAGGGGTCAGTTACCAGGGGCCAGAGGTTTAAGGTCCTTGGGACAAAGTTTAGAGGAGATGTGCGAAGCAGGTTTTTTACGCAGAGGGCGTTGAGTGCCTGGAACGCGTGGCCAGGGGAGGTTGTGGAAGCAGATACATTAACGGCATTCAAAAGACATCTTGACAAACACATGGATAGGATGGGTATAGAGGGATACGGCACAAGGAAGTGTTGAGGGTTTTGGCAAAGGTTGGTATCATGACCAGTACAGGCTTGGAGGGCCGAAGGGCCTGTGCCTGTGCTGTATTGTTCTTTGAGACAGATTATTGATCGACAAGGGAGTCAACACATGAGGAAGTGGAGCTGTGACCACAGCCAGATCAAGCCATGATCTTACTGAATGGAGGAGCATGCTCAAAGGGCTGAATGGTTTGCTTCTGTTCCTAAGCCCTACGTTCCTACAGCTCCTCCAACAGTGCAGCACTCCCTCAGTACTGAAGTGTCAGTTCAGTTGATGGGCTGAAGTCTCTGGAGGGGATTATTACATGGGGTTTCACAGACTCTACACCTCAGAGTCAGGACATCTAACCCAAATGGTCCATGCTGATGTTTTCTTCATTCTGTTTCATGTAATGTTGGCGTCGGTGGCTCGGACAGCATTTACTGCCCAAATTATTATCACATGGAGTGAATCGAATTGGCCAAAGACTGGCATTTATGATGCTGGGGCGCACCAGAGGAGGCCAATGTGTGTCATCCACATGGCACTTCTGGCTGAAGATGGTTGCAAATAGAACATAGAACATTACAGCGCAGTACAGGCCCTTCAGCCCTCGATGTTGCGCCGACCTGTGAAACCACTCTAAAGCCCATCTACACTATTCCCTTATCGTCCATATGTCTATCCAATGCCCTTAGTGTTGGCGAGTCCACTACTGTTCCAGGCAGGGCATTCCACGCCCTTACTACACTTTGAGTCAAGAACCTACCTCTGACATCTGTCTTATATCTATCTCCCCTCAATTTAAAGCTATGTCAATTCATGCTAGACATCACCATCCAAGGAAAAAGGCTCTCACTGTCCACCCTATCCAATCCTCTGATCATCTTGTATGCCTCAATGAAGTCACCTGGGGCTGGTTTAGCACAGAGCTAAATTGCTGGCTTTGAAAGCAGACCAAGGCAGGCTAGCAGAACGGTTCAATTCCCGTACCAGCCTCCCCGAACAGGTGCCGGAATGTGGCGACTAGGGGCTTTTCACAGTAACTTCATTTGAAGCCTACTTGTGACAATAAGTGATTTTCATTTCATTTTTCATTTCTTAACCTTCTTCTCTCTAACGAAAACAGCCTCAAGTCCCTCAGCCTTTCCTCATAAGATCTTCCCTCCATACCAGGCAACATTCTGGTAAATCTCCTCTGCACCCTTTC